>NW_026735587.1:0-115524 GCF_949786415.1 Peromyscus eremicus | reverse complement strand
TGCAAATTGGACTCACGTCGGTTCCCAGCAAGTACAGTGTATTGGACTGAAGAGGAGCTACTGTTCTTGTCATTTTTTTAAGCAGAGTTGAATGAGATATGGCCGGTGTGTGTAGGAAGCACAATTCTTTTGTTCTGAGCAAGCTCACTATTTTGGTCCTATAGGAAACACAGAAGAGTAGAAGAGTGCTCTTTTCTCAAAAGCAGAGTGTGTTTCTTGCAAGGTGAGCTAGCGTTTGTTTCCCAGTCCTAAATGGAGTTGAATTTGATGCAGTTTCTTGTCCTATGAGCAAGAGTTGATTTCTGGTAAGAAGAGTCACTATTGCGCTCCTATTGGCATACACAGTGCAAACAACACTCGCTACTGTTCTTTGCAAGTACAGTGTATTGGACAGAAGAGGAGCTACTGTTCTTGTCAGTTTCCTAAGCAGAGTTGAGCTAGATATGCCCCGTGTGTGTAGGAAGCACTGTTCTTTTGTTCTGAGCAAGCTCACTGTTCTGGCCCTATAGGAAACTCAGTAGAGTAGAAGAGTGCTCTTTTGTCAAAAACAGAGTGTGTTTCTTGTAAGGCGAGCTAGTGTTTGTTTCCCAGTCCAAAATCGAGTTGAATCACATGCAGTTTCTGGTCCTACGAGCAAGGGATGTTTTCTGGTAAGGAAAGTCACTATTGTGCTCCTTTTGCTATAAACAGTGCAAATAGCACTCGTGTCTGTTCCCAGCAATTACAGAGTATTGGACTGAAGAGGAGCTACTGTTCTTGTCAGTTTCCTAAGCAGAGTTGAACTAGACATGGCCCGTGTGTGTAGGAAGCACAGTTCTTTTGTTCTGAGCAAGCTCACTGTTCTGGCCCTATAGGAAACACAGAAGAGTAGAAGAGTGCTCTTTTCTCAAAAGCAGAGTGTGTTTCTTGTAAGGTGAGCTAGCGTTTGTTTCCCAGTCCTAAATGGAGTTGAATTACATGCAGTTTCTCGTCCTATGAACAAGAGTTTTTTTCTAGTAAGAAGAGTCACTGTTGCAATCCTATTGCCATACACAGTGCAAACAACACTCGCTACTGTTCTTTGCAATTACAGTGTATTGGACAGAAGAAGAGCTACTGTTCTTCTTAGTTTCCTAAGCAGAGTTGAACTAGATATGGCCCGTGTGTGTAGGAAGCACAGTTCTTTTGTTCTGAGCAAGCTCACTCTTCAGACCCCATAGGAAACACAGTAGAGTAGAAGAGTGCTCTTTTCTCAAAAGCAGAGTGTGTTTCTTGTAAGGCGAGCTAGCGTTTGTGTCCCAGTCCTAAATGGAGTTGAATCACATTCAGTTTCTGATCCTAGTTGCAAGAATTGTTTTCTGGTAAGAAGAGTCACTATTGCCCTCCCATTGTCATACACAGGGCAAAGAGCACTGGCGTCTGTTCCCAGCATGTACAGTGTATTGGACTGAAGAGGATCTACTGTTCTTGTCAGTTTCCTAAGCAGAGTTGAACTAGGAATAGCCCGTGTGTGTAGGAAGTACAGTTCTTTTGTTCTGAGGAAGCACACTCTTTTGGCTTTATAGGAAACACAGTAGAGTAGAAGAGTGCTCTTTTCTCAAAAGCAGAGTGTGTTTCTTGTAAGTCGAGCTAGCGTTTGTTTCCCAGTCCTAAATGGAGTGGAATCACATGCAGTTTCTGGTCCTACGAGCAAGGGATGTTTTCTGGTAAGGAAAGTCACTATTGCGCTCCCATATTCATACACAGTGCAAATAGCACTGGCGTGTGTTCCCAGCAAGTACAGTGTATTGGACTGAAGAGGATCTACTGTTCCTGTCAGTTTCCTAAGCAGAGTTGAACTAGATATGGCCCGTGTGTAGGAAGCACAGTTCTTTTGTTCTGAGCAAGCTCACTGTTCGGACCCCATAGGAAACACAGTAGAGTAGATGTGTTCCCTATTCTCAAAAGCAGAGCGTGTTTCTTGTAAGGCGAGCTAGCATTTGTTTCCCATCCCTAAGTGGATTGAATCAAATGTAGTTTCAGGTCCTAAGAGCAAGAGTTGTTTCCTGGTAAGAAGAGTCACTATTGTGCAACCATTGTGGTACACAGTGCAAATAGCAATCGCGTCTGTTCCCAGCAAGTACAGTGTATTGGACTGAAGAGGATCTACTGTTCTCATCAGTATCCTAAGCAGAGTTGAACTAGATATGGCCCGTGTGTGTAGGAAGCACAGTTCTTTTGTTCTGAGCAAGCTCACTGTTCTGGTCCTATAGGAAACACAGTAGCGTAGAAGAGTGCTCTTTTCTCAAAAGCAGAGTGGGTTTCTTGTAAGGGGAGCTAGCGTTTGTTTCCCAGTCCTAAATGGAGTTGAATCACATTCAGTTTCTGGTCCTATGAGCAAGAGTTGTTTTGTGGTATGAAGAGTCACAATTGTGCTCCCATTGCCATACACAGTGCAAATAGTACTCGCGTCTGTTCCCAGCAAGTACAGTGTATTGGACTGAAGAGGATCTACTGTCTTGTCAGTTTCCTAAGGAGAATTAAACTAGATATGGCCGTGTGTGTAGGAAGCACAGTTCTTTTGTTCTGAGCAAGCTCACTGTTCTGGCGCTAAAGGAAACACAGTAGAGTAGAAGAGTGCTCCTTCCTCAAAAGCAGAGTGTGTTACTTGTAAGGCGAGCTAGCATTTGTTTCCCAGTCCTAAATGGAGTTGAATCACATGCAGTTTTTGGTCCTACGAGCAAGAGTTGCTTTCTGGTAAGGAAAGTCACTATTGCGCTCCCATTGCCATACACAGTGCAAATAGCACTGGCATCTGTTGCCAGCAAGTACAGTGTATTGGACTGAAGAGGAGCTACTTCTCTTGTCAGTTTCCTCAGCAGAGATGAACTAGATATGGCCCGAGTGTAGGAAGCACAGTTCTTTTGTTCTGAGCAAGTTCTCTGTTTGGACCTCATAGGAAACACAGTAGAGTAGAAGAGTGCTCTTTTGTCAAAAGCAGAGTGTGTTTCTTGTAAGGCGAGCTAGCGTTTGTTTCCCAGTCCTAAATGGAGTTGAAATACACATGCAGTTTCTGGTCCTAAGAGCGAGAGTTGTTTTCTGGTAAGAAGAGTCCATTTTGCGCTCCCTTTGCCATACACAGTGCAAATAGCACTCCCGTCTGGTCCCAGCAAGTACAGTGTATTGGACTGAAGAGAGGCTACTGTTCTTGTGAGTTTCGTAAGCAGATTTGAACTAGATATGCCCCGTGTGTGTAGGAAGCACAGTTCTTTTGTTCTGAGCAAGCTCACTGTTCTGGCCCTATAGGAAACACAGTAGAGTAGAGGAGTGCTCTTTTCTCAAAAGCAGAGTGTGTTTCTTGTAAGTCTAGCTAGCGTTTGTTTCCCAGTCTTAAATGGAGGTGAATCAAATGCAGTTTTTGGTCCTACGAGCAAGAGTTGTTTTCTGGAAAGAAGAGTCACTATTGCGCTCCCATTGCCATACACAGTAAAAATAGCACTCGCGTCTGTTCCCAGCAAGTACAGTGTATTGGACTGAAGAGGAGCTACTGTTCCTGTCAGTTTCCTAAGCAGAGTTGCACTAGATATGGCACGTGTGTGTAGGAAGCACAGTTCTTTTGTTCTGAGCAAGCTCACTGTTCTGACCCTATAGGAAACACAGTAGAGTAGAAGAGGGCTCTTTTCTCAAAAGCAGAAAGTGTTTCTTGTAAGGCGAGCTAGTGGTTTTTTCCCAGTTCTAAATGGAGTTGAATCACATGCAGTTTCTGGTCCTATGAGCAAGAGTTGTTTTCTGGTAAGAAGAGTCACTATTGCGCTCCCATTGCCATACACAGTGCAAATCGCACTGGCGTTTGTTCCCAGCATGTACAATGTATTGGACTGAAGAGGATCTATTGTTCTTGTCAGTTTATTAAGCAGCATTGAACGAGATATGGCCGTGTGTAGGAAGCACAGTTCTTTTGTTCTGAGCAAGCTCACTGTTCTGGCGCTATAGGAAACACAGTAGAGTAGAAGAGTTCTGTTTACTCAAAAGCAGATTGTGTTTCTTATAAGGCGAGCTAGCATTTGATTCGAAGTCCTAAATGGAGTTGAATCATATGCAGTTTCTGGTCCTACACGCAAGAGTTGTTTTCTGGTAAGGAAAGTCCCTATTGCGCTCCCATTGCCATACACAGTTCAAATAGCACTCGCATCTGTTCCCAGCAAGTACAGTGTATTGGACTGAAGAGGAGCTACTGTTCTTGTCAGTTTCCTAAGCAGAGTTAAACTATATTTGGCCCGTGTGTGTAGGAAGCACAGTTCTTTTGTTCTGAGCAAGCTCACTGTTCTGACCCCATAGGAAACACAGTAGAGTAGAAGAGTGCTCTTTTCTCAAAAACAGAGTGTGTTTCTTGTAAGGCGAGCTAGCGTTTGTTTCCCAGTCCTAAATGGGAGTTGAATCACATGCATTTTCTGGTCCTATGAGCAAGAGTTGTTTTCTGGTAATAAGAGTCACTATTGCGCTCCCACTGTCATACACAGGGCAAATACCACTGGTGTCTGTTCCCAGCATGTACAATGTATTGGACTGAAGAGGAGCTACTGTTCTTGTCAGTTTCCTAAGCAGAGTTGAACTAGATATGGCTCTTGTGTGTAGGAAGCACAGTTCTTTTGTTCTGAGCAAGCTCACTGTTCGGACCCCATAGGAAACACAGTAGAGTAGAAGAGTGTTCTTTTCTCAAAAGCAGAGAATGTTTCTTGTAATGCAAGCTAGCGTTTGTTTCCCAACCTAAATTGGAGTTGAATCACATGCAGTTTCTGGTCCTACGAGCAAGAGTTGTTTTCTGGTAAGAAGAGTCACTATTGCGCTCCCATTGTCATACACAGGGCAAATAGCAATGGCGTGTTCCCAGCATGTACAGTGTATTGGACTGAAGAGGATCTACTATTCTTGTCTGTTTCCTAAGCAGAGTTGAACTAGATATGGCTGTGTGTGTAGGAAGCACAGTTCTTTTGTTCTGAGCAAGCTCACTGTTGTGGCCCAATAGGAAAAACAGTATAGTAGAAGAGTGCTCTTTTCTCAAAAACAGATTGTGTTTCTTGTAAGGCGAGCTAGTGTTTGTTTCCCAGCCCTAAATGGAGTTGAATCACATGCAGTTTCTGGTCCTACGAGCAAGAGTTGTTTTCTAGTAAGAAGAGACACTTTTGCGCTACCATTGTCATACATACGGCAAGTAGCACTGGAGTCTGTTCCCAGCATGTACAGTGTATTGCACTGAAGAGGAGCTACTATTCTTGTCAGTTTCCTAAGCAGAGTTGAACTAGATATAGCCCGTGTGTGTAGGAAGCACAGTTCTATTGTTCTGAGCTAGCTCACTGTTCGGACCCCATAGGCAACACAGTAGAGTATAAGAGTGCTCTCTTCTCAAAAGCAGAGTGTGTTTCTTGTAAGGCGAGCTAGTGTTTGTTTTCCAGTCCTAAATGGAGTTGAATCACATGCAGTTTCTGGTCCTACGAGCAAGAGTTGTTTTCTAGTAAGAAGAGTCACTAGTGCGCTCCCATTGTCATACACATGGCATATAGCACTGGCATCTGTTCCCAGCATGTACAGTGTATTGGACTTAAGAGGATCTTCTGTTCTTGTCAGTTTCCTAAGCAGAATTTATCTAGATATGGCCCGAGTGTGTAGGAAGCACAGTTCCTTTGTTTTGAGCAAGCTCACTGTTCTGGCCCTATAGGAAACACAGTAGAGTAGAAGAGTGCTCTTTTCTCAAAAGCAGAGTGTGTTTCTTGTAAGGCGAGCTCGCATTTGTTTCCCAGTCCTAAATGTAGTTGAATCCCATCCACTATTTCGTCCTATGAGCAAGAGTTGTTTTCTGGTAAGAAGAGTCACTATTGTGTTCCCATTGCCATACACAGTGCAAATAGCACTCGCGTCTGTTCCCAGGAAGTACAGTGTATTGGAATGAAAAAGATCTACTGTTCTTGTCAGTTTCCTAAGCAGAGTTGAACTAGATATGGCCCGTGTGTGTAGGAAGCACAGTTATTTTGTTCTGAGCAAGCTCACTGTTCGGACCCCTTAGGAAACACATTAGAGTAGAAGATTGCTCTTTTCTAAAAAGCAGAGTTTGTTTCTTGTAAGGCGAGCTAGCGTTTGTTTCCCAGTCATACAAGAGTTGAATCAAAAGCAGCTTCTGGTCCTACGAGCAAGAGTTGTTTTCTGGTAAGAAGAGTCACTATTGTGCTCCCATTGTCATAAAAAGGGCAAATAGCACTGTCGTCTGTTCCAGCATGTACAGTGTATTGGACTGAAGAGGATCTACTGTTCTTGTCAGTTTCCTAAACAGAATTGAACTAGATATGGCCGTGTGTGTAGGAAGCACAGTTCTTTTGTTCTGATCAAGCTCACTGTTCTGGCCCTATAGGAAACACAGTAGTGTAGAAGAGTGCTCTTTTCTCAAAAGCAGAGAGTGTTTCTTGTAAGGCGAGCTAGCGTTTGTTTTCCAGTCCTAAATGGAGTTGAATCACATGCAGTTGTTGGTCCCACGAGCAAGAGTTGTTTTCTGGTAAGGAAAGTAACTATTGCGCTCCCTTTCTCATACACAGTGCAAATAGCACATGCGACTTTTCCCAGCAAGTACAGTGTATTGGACTGAAGAGGAGCTACTGTTCTTGTCAGATTCCTAAGCAGAGTTGAACTAGATATTGCCCGTGTGTGTAGGAAGCACAGTTCTTTTGTTCTGAGCAAGCTCAATGTTCTGGCCCTATAGGAAACACATTAGAGTAGAATACTGCATTTTTCTCAAAAGCAGAGTGTGTTTCTTGTAGGGCAAGCTAGCATTTGTTTCCCAGTCCTAAATGGAGTTGAATCACATGGAGTTTCTGGTCCTACGAGCAAGAGTTGTTTTCTGGTAAGAAGAGTCACTATTGCGCTCAAATTGCCATAAACAGTGCAAATAGCACTCGCGTCTGTTCCCAGGAAGTAATGTGCTTTTGACTGAACAGGAGCTACTGTTCTTGTCAGTTTAATAAGCAGAGTTGAACTAGATATGGCCCCTGTGTGTAGGAAGCACAGTTCGTTTGTTCTGAGCAAGCTCACTCTTCGGACCCCATAGGAAACACGTTAGAGTAGAAGAGTGCTCTTTTCTAAAAAGCAGAGTTTGTTTCTTGTAAGGCGAGCTAGCGTTTGTTCCCCAGTCCTAAATGGAGTTGAATCACATGCAGTTTCTGGTCCTACGAGCAAAGTTGTTTTCTGGTAAGAAGAGTCACTATTGTGCTCCCATTGTCATACAAAAAGGAAATGGCACTGTCGTCTGTTCCCAGCATGTACAGTGTATTGGACTGAAGAGAATCTACTGTTCTTGTCAATTTCCTAAGCAGAATTGAACTAGATATGGCCGTGTGTGTAGGAAGCACAGTTCTTTTGTTCTGAGCAAGCTCACTGTTCTGGCCCTATAAGAAACACAGTAGAGTAGAAGAGTGCTCTTTTCTCAAAAGCAGAGTGTGTTTCTTGTAAGACGAGCTAGCGTTTGTTTCCCAGTCCCAAATGGAGTTGAATCACATGAAGTTTTTGATCCCACGAGAAGAGTTGTTTTCTGGTAAGGAAAGTCACTATTCGCTCCCTTTCTCATAAACAGCGCAAATAGCACACGTGTCTTTTCCCAGCAAGTACAGTGTATTGGACTGAAGAGGAGCTACTGTTCTTGTCAAATTCCTAAGCACAGTTGAACTAGATATTGCCCGTGTGTGTAGGAAGCACAGTTCTTTTGTTCTGAGCAAGCTCAATGTTCTGGCCCTATAGGAAACACATTAGAGTAGAATACTGCTCTTTTCTCAAAAGCAGAGTGTGTTTCTTGTAAGGCGAGCTAGCGTTTGTTTCCCAGTCATAAATGGAGTTGAATCCCATGCAGTTTCTGGTCCTACGAGCAAGAGTTGTTTTCTGGTATCGAGTCACTATTGTGCTCTTATTGTCATACACAGTGCAAATAGCACTGGCGTCTGTTCTCAGCATGTACAGTGTATTGGACGGAAGAGGATCTACTGTTCTTGCCAGTTTCCTAAGGAGAATTGAGCTAGCTATGGCCGTGTGTGTAGGAAGCACAGTTCTTTTCTTCTGAGCAAGCTCACTGTTCGGACCCAATAGGAAACACCGTAGAGTAGAAGAGTGCCCTTTTCTCAAAAGCATAGTGTGTTTCTTGTAAGGTGAGCTAGCATTTGTTTCCCTGTCCTAAATGGATTTGAATCACATGCAGTTTCTGGTCCAATGAGCAAGAGTTGTTTTCTGGTAAGAAGAGTCACTATTGCGCTCCCATTGTCATACACAGGGCAAATAACACTGGCGTCTGTTCCCAGCATGTACAGTGTATTGGACTGAAGAGGATCTACTGTTCTTGTCACTTTCCTAAGCAGAATTGAACTAGATATGGCCGTGTGTGTAGGAAGCACAGTTCTTTTTTTCTGAGCAAGCTCACTTTTTGGACCCCATAGGAAACACATTAGAGTAGAAGAGTGCTCTTTTCTAAAAAGCAGAGTATGTTTCTTGTAAGGAGATCTTGCGTTTGTTTCCCAGTCCTAAATGGAGTTGAATCACATGCAGTTTCTGGTCCTACGAGCAAGAGCGGTTTTCTGGTAAGAAGAGTCACTATTTTGCTCCCATTGTCATACACAGTGCAAATAGCACTGGCGTCTGTTCCCAGCATGTACAGTGTATTGGACTGAAGGGGATCTACTGTTCTTGTCAGCTTCCTAAGCAGAGTTGAACTAGATATAGCCCGTGTGTGTAGGAAGCACAGCACTTTTGTTCTGAGCAAGCTGACTGTTCGGACCCCATAGGAAACACAGTAGAGTAGACGAGTGCTCTTTTCTAAAAAGCAGAGTTTGTTTCTTGTAAGGCGAGCTAGCGTTTGTTCCCCAGTCCTAAATGGAGTTGAATCACATGCAGTTTCTGGTCCTACGAGCAAAGTTGTTTTCTGGTAAGAAGAGTCACTATTGTGCTCCCATTGTCATACAAAAAGCAAATGGCACTGTCGTCTGTTCCCAGCATGTACAGTGTATTGGACTGAAGAGAATCTACTGTTCTTGTCAGTTTCCTAAGCAGAATTGAACTAGATATGGCCGTGTGTGTAGGAAGCACAGTTCTTTTGTTCTGAGCAAGCTCACTGTTCTGGCCCTATAAGAAACACAGTAGAGTAGAAGAGTGCTCTTTTCTCAAAAGCAGAGTGTGTTTCTTGTAAGACGAGCTAGCGTTTGTTTCCCAGTCCCAAATGGAGTTGAATCACATGAAGTTTTTGGTCCCACGAGAAGAGTTGTTTTCTGGTAAGGAAAGTCACTATTCGCTCCCTTTCTCATAAACAGCGCAAATAGCACACGTGTCTTTTCCCAGCAAGTACAGTGTATTGGACTGAAGAGGAGCTACTGTTCTTGTCAAATTCCTAAGCACAGTTGAACTAGATATTGCCCGTGTGTGTAGGAAGCACAGTTCTTTTGTTCTGAGCAAGCTCAATGTTCTGGCCCTATAGGAAACACATTAGAGTAGAATACTGCTCTTTTCTCAAAAGCAGAGTGTGTTTCTTGTAAGGCGAGCTAGCGTTTGTTTCCCAGTCATAAATGTAGTTGAATCCCATGCAGTTTCTGGTCCTACGAGCAAGAGTTGTTTTCTAGTATCGAGTCACTATTGTGCTCGTATTGTCATACACAGTGCAAATAGCACTGGCGTCTGTTCTCAGCATGTACAGTGTATTGGACGGAAGAGGATCTACTGTTCTTGCCAGTTTCCTAAGGAGAATTGAGCTAGCTATGGCCGTGTGTGTAGGAAGCACAGTTCTTTTCTTCTGAGCAAGCTCACTGTTCGGACCCAATAGGAAACACCGTAGAGTAGAAGAGTGCCCTTTTCTCAAAAGCATAGTGTGTTTCTTGTAAGGTGAGCTAGCATTTGTTTCCCTGTCCTAAATGGATTTGAATCACATGCAGTTTCTGGTCCAATGAGCAAGAGTTGTTTTCTGGTAAGAAGAGTCACTATTCCGCTCCCATTGTCATACACAGGGCAAATAACACTGGCGTCTGTTCCCAGCATGTACAGTGTATTGGACTGAAGAGGATCTACTGTTCTTGTCACTTTCCTAAGCAGAATTGAACTAGATATGGCCGTGTGTGTAGGAAGCACAGTTCTTTTTTTCTGAGCAAGCTCACTTTTTGGAACCCATAGGAAACACATTAGAGTAGAAGAGTGCTCTTTTCTAAAAAGCAGAGTATGTTTCTTGTAAGGAGATCTTGCGTTTGTTTCCCAGTCCTAAATGGAGTTGAATCACATGCAGTTTCTGGTCCTACGAGCAAGAGCGGTTTTCTGGTAAGAAGAGTCACTATTTTGCTCCCATTGTCATACACAGTGCAAATAGCACTGGCGTCTGTTCCCAGCATGTACAGTGTATTGGACTGAAGGGGATCTACTGTTCTTGTCAGCTTCCTAAGCAGAGTTGAACTAGATATAGCCCGTGTGTGTAGGAAGCACAGCTCTTTTGTTCTGAGCAAGCTGACTGTTCGGACCCCATAGGAAACACAGTAGAGTAGACGAGTGCTCTTTTCTCAAAAGCAGAGTGTGTTTCTAGTAAGGCGAGATAGCGTTTGTTTCCCAGTCCTAAATGGAGTTGAATCACATGCAGTTTCTGGTCCTATGAGCAAGAGTTGTTTTCTGGTAAGAATAGTCACTATTGCGCTCCCATTGTTATACACAGGGCAAATAGCACTGGCGACTGTTTCCAGCATGTACACTGTATTGGACTGAAGAGGATCTACTGTTCTTTTCAGTTTCCTAAGCAGAGTTGAACTAGATATGGCCGTGTGTGTAGGAAGCACAGTTCTTTTGTTCTGAGCAAGGTCACTGTTCTGGCCCTATAGGAAACACAGTAGAGAAGAAGAGTGCTCTTTTCTCAAAAGCAGCGTGTGTTGCTTGTAAGGCGAGCTAGCGTTTGTTTTCCAGTCCTAAATGGGAGTTGAAACACATGCAGTTTCTGGTCCTACGAGCAAGAATTGTTTTCTGGTAAGAAGAGTCACTATTGTGTACCCTCTGTCATACACAGGGCAAATAGCACTGGCGTCTGTTCCCAGCAAATACAGTGTATTGGACTGAAGAGGAGCTACTGTTCTTGTCAGTTTGCTAAGCAGAATTGAACTAGATGTGGCCGTGTGTGTAGGAAGCACAGTTCTTTTGTTCTGATCAAGCTCACTGTTCTGGCCCTATAGGAAACACAGTAGAGTAGAAGAGTGATCGTTTCTCAAAAGCAGAGTGTGTTTCTTGTAAGGCGAGCTAGCGTTTGTTTCCCAGTTCTAAATGGAGTTGAATCACATGCAGTTTCTTGTCCTACGAGCAAGAGTCGTTTTCTGGTAGGAAAGTCAATATTGTACTCCCATTGATACACACAGTGCAAATAGCACTCGCGTCTGTTCCCAGCCAGTACAGTGTATTGGACTGAAGAGGAGCTACTGTTCTTGTCAGTTTCCTAAGCAGTGTAAATAGATATGGCCATGTGTGTAGGAAGCACAGTTTTTTTGTTCTGAGCAAGCTCACTGTTTTGGCCCTATAGGAAACACAGCAGAGTAGAAGAGTGTTCTTTTCTCAAAAGTAGAGTGTGTTTCTTGTAAGGCAAGCTAGCATTTGTTTTCCAGTCCTAAATGGAGTTGAATCACATGCAGTTGTTTGTCTCAAGGGCAAGAGTTGTTTTCTGGTAAGGAAAGTCACTATTGTGCTCCCATTGCCATACACAGTGCAAATAGCACTCGCGTCTGTTCCCAGCAAGTACAGTGTATTGGACTGAAGTGGAGCTACTGTTCTTGTCAGTTTCCTAAGCAGAGTTAAACTATTTATGGCCCGTGTGTGTAGGAAGCACATTTCATTTGTTCTGAGCAAGCTCACTGTTCTGGCCCTATAGGAAACACAGTAGAGTAGAAGAGTGCTCTTTTCTCAAAAGCAGAGTGTGTTGCTTGTAAGGCGAGCTAGCCTTTTTTTTCCAGTCCTATATGGAGTTGAATCACATGCAGTTGTTGGTCCCACGAGCAAGAGTTGTTTTCTGGTACGGAAAGTCACTATTGTGCTCCCATTGCCATGCACAGTGCAAAGAGCACTCGCGTCTGATCCCAGCAAGTACAGTGTATTGTACTGAAGAGGAGGTATTGTTTTTGTCAGTTTCCTAAGCAGAGTTGGACTAGATATGGACCGTGTGTGTAGGAAGCACAGTTCTTTTGTTCTCAGCAAGCTCACTGTTCGCACCCCATAGGAAACACTTTAGAGTAGAAGAGTGCTCTTTTCTCAAAAGCATAGTGTGTTTCTTGTAAGCCGAGCTAGTGTTTGTTTCCCAGTCCTAAATGTAGTTGAATCCCATGCAGTTTTTCGTCCTATGAGCAAGAGTTGTTTTCTGGTAAGAAGAGTCACTATTGCGCTCCCATTGCAATACACACTGCAAATAGCACTCGCGTCTGTTCCCAGCAAGTACAGTGTATTGGACTGAAGAGGAGCTACTGTTCTTGTCAGTTTCCTAAGCAGAGTTAAAGTAGATATGGCCCGTGTATGTAGGAAGCACAGTTCTTTTGTTCTGAGCAAGCTCACTTTTCGGATCCCAGATGAAACACAGTAGAGTAGAAGAGTGCTCTTTTCTCAAAACAGAGTGTGTTTCCTGTAAGGCGAGCTAGCGTTTGTTTCCCAGTCCTAAATGGGAGTTGAATCACATGCATATTCTTGTCCTACGAGCAAGAGTTGTTTTCTGGTAAGAAGAGTCACTATTGTGCTCCCACTGTCATACACAGGGCAAATAGCACTGGCGTCTGTTCCCAGCATGTACAGTGTATTGGACTGAAGAGGAGCTACTGTTCTTGTCAGTTTCCTAAGCAGAGTTGAACTAGATATTGCTGTGTGTGTAGGAAGCACAGTTATTTTGTTCTGAGCAAGTTCACTGTTCGGAACCCATAAAAAACACAGTAGAGTAGAAGAGTGCTCTTTTCTCAAAAGCCGAAGGTGTTTCTTGTAAGGAGAGGTTACGTTTGTTACCCAGTCCTAAATGGAGTTGAATCACATGCAGTTTCTGGTCCCACGAACAAGAGTTGTTTTCTGGTAAGGAAAGTCACTATTCACTCCCTTTCTCATACACAGTGCAAATAGCACACGTGTCTTTTCCCAGCAAGTACAGTGTTTTGGACTAAAGAGGAGCTACTGTTCTTGTCAGATTCCTAAGCAGAGTTGAACTAGATATTGCCCGTGTGTGTAGGAAGCACAGTTCTTTTGTTCTGAGCAAGCTCAATGTTCTGGCCATATAGGAAACACATTATAGTAGAATACTGCTCTTTTTTCAAAAGCAGAGTGTGTTTCTTGTAAGGCGAGCTAGCGTTTGTTTCCCAGTCCTAAACGGAGTTGAATCACATGCAGTTTCTGGTCCTATGAGCAAGAGTTGTTTTCTGGTAAGAAGAGTCACTATTGCGCTCCCATTGTCATACACAGGGCAAATAGCACCGGCGTCTGTTCCCAGCATGTACACTGTATTGGACTGAAGAGGATCTACTGTTCTTGTCAGTTTCCTAAGCAGAGTTGAACTAGATATGGCTGTGTGTGGAGGAAGCACAATTCTTTTGTTCTGAGCAAGCTCACTTTTCTGGCCATATAGGAAACACATTACAGTAGAATAGTGCTCTTTTCTCAAAAGCAGAGTGTGTTTCTTGTAAGGAGAGCTAGCGTTTGTTTCCCAGTCCTAAATGGAGTTGAATCCCATGCAGTTTCTGGTCCTACGAGCAAGAGCTGTTTTCTGGTAAGAAGAGTCACTATTGTGCTCCATTGTCATACACAGTGCAAATAGCACTGGCGTCTGTTCCCAGCATGTACAGTGTATTGGACTGAAGGGGATCTACTGTTCTTGTCAGTTTCCTAAGCAGAATTGAACTAGATATGGCCCTGTGTGTAGGAAGCACATTATTTTGTTTTGAGCAAGCTCACTGTTTTGGCCCTATAGGAAACACAGCAGAGTAGAAGAGTGTTCTTTTCTCAAAAGTAGAGTGTGTTTTTTGTAAGGCGAGCTAGCGTTTGTTTTCCAGTCCTAAATGGAGTTGAATCACATGCAGTAGTTTGTCCCACGAGTAAGAGTTGTTTTCTGGTAAGGAAAGTCACTATTGTGCTCCCATAGCCATACACAGTGCAAATAGCACTCGCGTCTGTTCCCAGCAAGTACAGTGTATTGGACTGAAGAGGAGCTACTGTTCTTGTCAGTTTCCTAAGCAGAGTTAAAGTAGATATGGCCCGTGTATGTAGGAAGCACAGTTCTTTTGTTCTGAGCAAGCTCACTCTTTTGGCCCTATAGGAAACACAGTAGAGTAGAAGAGTGCTCTTTTCTCAAAAGCCGAGGGGGTTTCTTGTAAGGAGAGGTTACGTTTGTTCCCCAGTCAGAAATGGAGTTGAATCACATGCAGTTTTTCGTCCCACGAGCAAGAATTGTTTTCTGGTAAGGAAAGTCACTATTCACTCCCTTTCTCATACAGAGTGCAAATAGCACACGTGTCTTTTCCCAGCAAGTACAGTGTATTGGACTAAAGAGGAGCTACTGTTCTTGTCAGATTCCTAAGAAGAGTTGAACTAGATATTGCCCATGTGTGTAGGAAGCACAGTTCTTTTGTTCTGAGCAAGCTCAATGTTCTGGCCCTATAGGAAACACATTAGAGTAGAATACTGCTCTTTTCTCAAAAGCAGAGTGTGTTTCTTGTAAGGCAAGCTAGCGTTTGTTTCCCAGTCCTAAATGGAGTTGAATCACATGCAGTTTCTGGTCCTACGAGCAAGAGTTGTTTTCTGGTATCAAGAGTCACTATTGTGCTCCCATTGTCATACACAGGGCAAATAGCCCTGGCGTCTGTTCCCAGCATGTACACTGTATTGGACTGAAGAGGATCTACTGTTCTTGTCAGTTTCCTAAGCAGAGTTGAACTAGATAAGGCTGTGTGTGTAGGAAGCACAGTTCTATTGTTCTGAGCAAGCTCACTGTTCTGGCCATATAGGAAACACATTACAGTAGAATAGTGCTCTTTTCTCAAAAGCAGAGTGTGTTTCTTGTAAGGAGAGCTAGCATTTGTTTCCCAGTCCTAAATGGAGTTGAATCCCATGCAGTTTCTGCTCCTATGAGCAAGAGCTGTTTTCTGGTAAGAAGAGTCACTATTGTGCTCCCATTGTCATACACAGTGCAAATAGCACTAGCGTCTGTTCCCAGCATGTACAGTGTATTGGACTGAAGGGGATCTACTGTTCTTGTCAGTTTCCTAAGCAGAATTGAACTAGATATGGCCCTGTGTGTAGGAAGCACTTTATTTTGTTCTGAGCAAGCTCAATGTTTTGGCCCTATAGGAAACACAGCAGAGTAGAAGAGTGTTCTTTTCTCAAAAGTAGAGTGTGTTTTTTGTAAGGCGAGCTAGCATTTGTTTTCCAGTCCTAAATGGAGTTGAATCACATGCAATTGTTTGTCCCACGAGTAAGAGTTGTTTTCTGGTAAGGAAAGTCACTATTGTGCTCCCCTTGCCACACAGTGCAAATAGCACTCCTGTCTGTTCACAGCAAGTACAGTGTATTGGACTGAAGAGGAGCTACTGTTCTTGTCAGTTTCCTAAGCAGAGTTAAACTATATATGGCCCGTGTGTGTAAGAAGCACAATTCTTTTGTTCTGAGCAAGCTCACTGTTTGGACCCCATAGGAAACACAGTAGAGTAGAAGAGTGCTCTTTTCTCAAAAGCAGAGGGTGTTTCTTGTAAGGCAAGCTAGTGTTTGTTTCCCAGTCCTAAATGGAGTTGAATCACATGCAGTTTCTGGTCCTACGAGCAAGAGTTGTTTTCTGGTAAGAAGAGTCACTATTGCGCTCCCATTGTCATACACAGGGCAAATAGCACTGTCGTCTGTTCCCAGCATGTACAGTGTATTGGACTGAAGAGGATCTACTGTTCTTGTCAATTTCCTAAGCAGAATTGAACTAGATATGGCCGTGTGTGTATGAAGCACAGTTCTTTTGTTCTGAACAAGCTCACTCTTTTGGCCCTATAGGAAAAAAAGTAGAGTAGAAGAGTGCTCTTTTCTCAAAAGCCGAGGGTGTTTCTTGTATGGAGAGCCTACGTTTGTTTCCCAGTCCTAAATGGAGTTGAATCACATGCAGTTTTTGGTTCTACGACCAAGAGTTGTTTTCTGGTTAGGAAAGTCACTATTCTCTCCCTTTCTCATACACAGTGCAAATAGCACTCGTGTCTTTTCCCAGCAAGCACAGTGTATTGGACTGAAGAGGAGCTACTGTTCTTGTCAGATTCCTAAGCAGAGTTGGACTAGATATTGCCCGTGTGTGTAGGAAGCACAGTTCTTTTGTTCTGAGCAAGCTCAATGTTCTGGCCCTATAGGAAACACTTTAGAGTAGAACACTGCTCTTTTCTCAAAAGCAGAGTGTGTTTCCTGTAAGGCAAGCTAGCGTTTGTTTCCCAGTCCTAAATGGAGTTGAATCACATGCAGTTTCTGGTCCTACGAGCAAGAGTTGTTTTCTGGTAAGAAGAGTCACTATTGCGCTCCCATTGTCATACACAGGGCAAATAGCACTGGTGTCTGTTCCCAGCATGTACACTGTACTGGACTGAAGAGGATCTACTGTTCTTGTCAGTTTCCTAGGCAGAGTTGAACTAGATATGGCTGTGTGTGTAGGAAGCACAGTTTTTTTGTTCTGAGCAAGCTCACTCTTCTGGCCATATAGGAAACATATTAGAGTAGAATAGTGCTCTTTTCTCAAAAGCAGAGTGTGTTTCTTGTAAGGAGAGCTAGTGTTTGTTTCCCAGTCCTAAATGGAGTTGAATCCCATGCAGTTTCTGGTCCTACGAGCCAGAGTTGTTTTCTGATATCAAGAGTCACTATTGTGCTCCCATTGTCATACACAGGGCAAATAGCACTAGCGTCTGTTCCCAGCATGTACAGTGTATTGGACGGAAGAGGATCTACTGTTCTTGTCAGTTTCCTAGGCAGAGTTGAACTAGATATGGCTGTGTGTGTAGGAAGCACAGTTTTTTTGTTCTGAGCAAGCTCACTCTTCTGGCCATATAGGAAACATATTAGAGTAGAATAGTGCTCTTTTCTCAAAAGCAGAGTGTGTTTCTTGTAAGGAGAGCTAGTGTTTGTTTCCCAGTCCTAAATGGAGTTGAATCCCATGCAGTTTCTGGTCCTACGAGCCAGAGTTGTTTTCTGATATCAAGAGTCACTATTGTGCTCCCATTGTCATACACAGGGCAAATAGCACTAGCGTCTGTTCCCAGCATGTACAGTGTATTGGACGGAAGAGGATCTACTGTTCTTGTCAGATTCCTAAGCAGAGTTGAACTAGATATGGCCCGTGTGTGTAGGAAGCACAGTTCTTTTGTTCTGAGCAAGCTCACTTTTCGGACCACATATGAAACACATTAGAGTAGAAGAGTGCTCTTTTCTAAAAAGCAGAGTGTGTTTCTTGTAAGGAGAGCTTGCGTTTGTTTCCCAGTCCTAAATGGAGTTGAATCACATGCAGTTTCTGGTCCTACGAGCAATAGTTTTTTTTTGTAAGAAGAGTCACTATTGTGCTCCCATTTTCCTACACAGTGCAAATAGCACTGGCGTCTGGTCCCAGCATGTACAGTGTATTGGACTGAAAAGGATCTACTGTTCTTGTCAGTTTCCTAAGCAGAATTGAACAAGATATGGGCGTGTGTGTAGGAAGCACATTATTTTGTTCTGAGCAAGCTCACTGTTTTGGCCCTTCAGGACACACAGAAGAGTAGAAGAGTGTTCTTTTCTCAAAAGCAGATGTGTTTCATGTAAGGCGAGCTACCGTTTGTTTTCCAGTCCTAAATGGAGTTGAATCACATGCAATTGTTTGTCCCACGAGTAAGAGTTGTTTTCTGGTAAGGAAAGTCACTATTGTGCTCCCATTGCCACACAGTGCAAATAGCACTCCCGTCTGTTCCCAGCAAGTACAGTATATTGGACTGAAGATGAGCTACTGTTCTTGTCAGTTTCCTAAGCAGAGTTAAACTATATATGGCCCGTGTGTGTAGGAAGCACAGTTCTTTTGTTCTGAGCAAGCTCACTGTTCGGACCCTATAGGAAACACACTAGAGTAGAAGAGTGCTCTTTTCTCAAAAGCAGAGTGTGTTTCTTGTAAGGCGAGCTAGCATTTGTTTCCCAGTCCTAATTGGGAGTAGAATCACATGCATTTTCTGGTTCTACGAGCAAGAGTTGTTTTCTGGTAGGAAGAGTCACTATTGCGCTTCCACTGTCATACACAGGGAAAATAGCACTGGCGTCTTTTCCCAGCATGTACAGTGTATTGGACTGAAGAGGAGCTACTGTTCTTGTCAATTTTCTAAGCAGAGTTGAACTAGATATGGCCGTGTGTGTTGGAAGCACAGTTCTTTTGTTCTGAGCAAGCTCACTGTTCGGACACTGTAGGAAACACAGTAGAGTAGAAGAGTGCTCTTTTCTCAAAAGCAGAGTGTGTTTCTTGTAATGCGAGCTAGCGTTTGTTTCCCAGTCCTAAATGGAGTTGAATCACATGCAGTTTCTGGTCCTACGAGCAAGAATTTATTACTGGTAAGAAGAGTCACTATTGTGCTCCCAGTGTCATACACAGGGCAAATAGCACTGGCGTCTGTTCCCAGCAAGTACAGTGTATTGGACTGAAGAGGAGCTACTGTTCTTGTATGTTTCCTAAGCAGAGTTGTACTAGATATGGCCCATGAGTGCAGGAAGCAGAGTTCTTTTGTTCTGAGCTAGCTCACTGTTCGGACCCCATAGGCAACACTGTAGTGTAGAAGAGTCCTCTTTTCTCAAAAGCAGAGTGTGTTTCTTGTAGGGTGAGCTAGCGTTTGTTTCCTAGTCCTAAATGGAGTTGAATCACATGCAGTTTCTGGTCCTATGAGCAAGAGTTGTTTTCTAGAAAGAAGAGTCACTATTGCCCTGCCATCGTCATACAAAGGACAAATAGCACTGGTGTCTGTTCCCAGCAAGTACAGTGTATTGGACTGAAGAGGATCTACTGTTCCTATCAGTTTCCTAACCAGAATTGAACTAGATATGGCCGTGTGTGTAGGAAGCACAGTTCTTTTGTTCTGAGCAAGCTCACTCTTCTGGCCCTATAGTAAACACAGTAGAGTAGAAGAGTGCTCTTTTCTCAAAAGCAGAGTGTGTTTCTTGTAAGGCGAGCTAGCGTTTGTTTCCCAGTCCTAAATGGAGTTGAATCACATGCAGTTTCTTGTCCTACGAGCAAGAGTTGTTTTCTGGTAAGAAGAGTCACTATTGTGCTACCATTGCCATAAACAGTGCAAATAGCACTCGCGTCTGTTACCAGCAAGTACAGTGTATTGGACAGAAGAGGAGCTTCTGTTCTTGTCAGTTTCCTAAGCAGAGTTGAACTACATATGGCCCGTGTGTGTGAAGCACAGTTCTTTTGTTCTGAGCAAGCTCAATTTTCGGACCCCATAGTAAACACAATAGAGTAGAAGAGTGCTCTTTTCTCAAAAGCAGAGTGTGTTTCTTGTAAGGCTAGCTAGTGTTTGTTTCCCAGTCAGAAACGGATTTGAATCCCATGCAGTTTCTGGTCCTAGGAGCAAGAGTTGTTTTCTGGTAAGAGGAGTCACTATTTCGCTCCCATTGACATACACAGTGCAAATAGCACTCGCTTCTGCTCCCAGCAAGTACAGTGTATTGGACTGAATAGGAGCTACTGTTCTTGTCAGTTTCCTAAGCAGAGTTGAACTAGATATAGCCAATGTGTGTAGGAAGCACAGTTCCTTTGTTCTGAGCAAGCTCACTGTTCTGGCCCTATAGGAAACACAGTAGAGTAGAAGAGTGCTCTTTTCTCAAAAGCAGATTGTGTTTCTTGTAAGGTGAGCTAGCGTTTGTTCCCCAGTTCTAAATGGAGTTGAATTACATGCAGTTTCTGGTCCTATGAGCAAGAGTTGTTTTCTGGTAAGAAGAGTCACTATTGCGCTCCTACTGCCATACACAGTGCAAAAAACACTCGCTACTGTTCTTTGCAAGTACAGTGTATTGGACAGAAGAGGAGCTACTGTTCTTGTCAGTTTCCTACGCAGAGTTGAACTAGATATGGCCCGTGTGTGTAGGAAGCACAGTTCTTTTGTTCTGAGCAAGCTCACTGTTCGGACCCCATAGGAAACACAGTAGAGTAGAAGAGTGCTCTTTTCTCAAAAGCAGAGGGTGTTTCTTGTAAGGCGAGCTAGCTTTTGTTTCCCAGTCCTAAATGGAGTTGAATCACATGCAGTTTCTGATCCTAGGAGCAAGAGTTGTTTTCTGGTAAGAAGAGTCACTATTGCGCTCCCATTGTCATACACAGGGCAAATAGCACTGGCGTCTGTTCCCAGGATGTACAGTGTATTGGACTGAACAGGATCTACTGTTCTTGTCAGTTTCCTAAGCAGAGTTGAACTAGATATGGCCCGTGTGTGTAGGAAGCTCAGTTCTTTTGTTCTGAGCAAGCTCACTCTTCAGACCCAATAGGAAACACAGTAGAGTAGAAGAGTGCTCGTTTCTCAAAAGCAGAATGTGTTTGTTGTAAGGCGAGCTAGCGTTTGTTTCCCAGTCCTAAATGGAGTTGAATCACTTGCAGTTTCTGATCCTAGTAGCAAGAATTGTTTTCTGATAAGAAGAGTCACTATTGCCCTCCCATTGTCATACACAGGGCAAATAGCACTGGCGTCTGTTCCCAGGACGTACAGTGTATTGGACTGAAGAGGATCTACTGTTCTTGTCAGTTTCCTAAGCAGAGTTTTACTAGTAATAGCCCGTGTGTGTAGGAAGCACAGTTCTTTTGTTCTGAGCAAGCTCACTGTTTTGGCCCTATAGGAAACACAGTAGAGTAGAAGAGTGCTCTTTTTTCAAAAGCAGAGTGTGTTTCTTGTAAGGAGAGCTAGCTTTTGTTTCCCAGTCCTACACGGAGTTGAATCACATGCAGTTTCTGGTCCAACGAGCAAGAGTTGTTTTCTGGTAAGAAGAGTCACTATTGTGCTCCCTTTGCTATACACAAGGCAAATAGCACTGGCGTCTGTTTGCAGCATGTACAATGTATTGGACTGAAGATGATCTACTGTTCTTGTCAGTTTCCTAAGCAGAGTTGAACTAGATATGGCCCGTGTGTGTAGGAAGCACAGTTCTTTTGTTCTGAGCAAGCTCACTGTTCGGACCCCATAGGAAACACAGTAGAATAGAAGAGTGCTCTTTTCTCAAAAGCAGAGTGTGTTTCTCGTAAGGCGAGCTAGCCTTTGTTTCCCAGTCCAAAATGGAGTTGAATCACATGCAGTTTCTGGTCCTACGAGCAAGGGATGTTTTCTGGTAAGGAAAGTCACTATTGTGCTCCCTTTGCCATAAACAGTGCAAATTGGACTCACGTCGGTTCCCAGCAAGTACAGTGTATTGGACTGAAGAGGAGCTACTGTTCTTGTCATTTTTTTAAGCAGAGTTGAATGAGATATGGCCGGTGTGTGTAGGAAGCACAATTCTTTTGTTCTGAGCAAGCTCACTATTTTGGTCCTATAGGAAACACAGAAGAGTAGAAGAGTGCTCTTTTCTCAAAAGCAGAGTGTGTTTCTTGCAAGGTGAGCTAGCGTTTGTTTCCCAGTCCTAAATGGAGTTGAATTTGATGCAGTTTCTTGTCCTATGAGCAAGAGTTGATTTCTGGTAAGAAGAGTCACTATTGCGCTCCTATTGGCATACACAGTGCAAACAACACTCGCTACTGTTCTTTGCAAGTACAGTGTATTGGACAGAAGAGGAGCTACTGTTCTTGTCAGTTTCCTAAGCAGAGTTGAGCTAGATATGCCCCGTGTGTGTAGGAAGCACTGTTCTTTTGTTCTGAGCAAGCTCACTGTTCTGGCCCTATAGGAAACTCAGTAGAGTAGAAGAGTGCTCTTTTGTCAAAAACAGAGTGTGTTTCTTGTAAGGCGAGCTAGTGTTTGTTTCCCAGTCCAAAATCGAGTTGAATCACATGCAGTTTCTGGTCCTACGAGCAAGGGATGTTTTCTGGTAAGGAAAGTCACTATTGTGCTCCTTTTGCTATAAACAGTGCAAATAGCACTCGTGTCTGTTCCCAGCAATTACAGAGTATTGGACTGAAGAGGAGCTACTGTTCTTGTCAGTTTCCTAAGCAGAGTTGAACTAGACATGGCCCGTGTGTGTAGGAAGCACAGTTCTTTTGTTCTGAGCAAGCTCACTGTTCTGGCCCTATAGGAAACACAGAAGAGTAGAAGAGTGCTCTTTTCTCAAAAGCAGAGTGTGTTTCTTGTAAGGTGAGCTAGCGTTTGTTTCCCAGTCCTAAATGGAGTTGAATTACATGCAGTTTCTCGTCCTATGAACAAGAGTTTTTTTCTAGTAAGAAGAGTCACTGTTGCAATCCTATTGCCATACACAGTGCAAACAACACTCGCTACTGTTCTTTGCAATTACAGTGTATTGGACAGAAGAAGAGCTACTGTTCTTCTTAGTTTCCTAAGCAGAGTTGAACTAGATATGGCCCGTGTGTGTAGGAAGCACAGTTCTTTTGTTCTGAGCAAGCTCACTCTTCAGACCCCATAGGAAACACAGTAGAGTAGAAGAGTGCTCTTTTCTCAAAAGCAGAGTGTGTTTCTTGTAAGGCGAGCTAGCGTTTGTGTCCCAGTCCTAAATGGAGTTGAATCACATTCAGTTTCTGATCCTAGTTGCAAGAATTGTTTTCTGGTAAGAAGAGTCACTATTGCCCTCCCATTGTCATACACAGGGCAAAGAGCACTGGCGTCTGTTCCCAGCATGTACAGTGTATTGGACTGAAGAGGATCTACTGTTCTTGTCAGTTTCCTAAGCAGAGTTGAACTAGGAATAGCCCGTGTGTGTAGGAAGTACAGTTCTTTTGTTCTGAGGAAGCACACTCTTTTGGCTTTATAGGAAACACAGTAGAGTAGAAGAGTGCTCTTTTCTCAAAAGCAGAGTGTGTTTCTTGTAAGTCGAGCTAGCGTTTGTTTCCCAGTCCTAAATGGAGTGGAATCACATGCAGTTTCTGGTCCTACGAGCAAGGGATGTTTTCTGGTAAGGAAAGTCACTATTGCGCTCCCATATTCATACACAGTGCAAATAGCACTGGCGTGTGTTCCCAGCAAGTACAGTGTATTGGACTGAAGAGGATCTACTGTTCCTGTCAGTTTCCTAAGCAGAGTTGAACTAGATATGGCCCGTGTGTAGGAAGCACAGTTCTTTTGTTCTGAGCAAGCTCACTGTTCGGACCCCATAGGAAACACAGTAGAGTAGATGTGTTCCCTATTCTCAAAAGCAGAGCGTGTTTCTTGTAAGGCGAGCTAGCATTTGTTTCCCATCCCTAAGTGGATTGAATCAAATGTAGTTTCAGGTCCTAAGAGCAAGAGTTGTTTCCTGGTAAGAAGAGTCACTATTGTGCAACCATTGTGGTACACAGTGCAAATAGCAATCGCGTCTGTTCCCAGCAAGTACAGTGTATTGGACTGAAGAGGATCTACTGTTCTCATCAGTATCCTAAGCAGAGTTGAACTAGATATGGCCCGTGTGTGTAGGAAGCACAGTTCTTTTGTTCTGAGCAAGCTCACTGTTCTGGTCCTATAGGAAACACAGTAGCGTAGAAGAGTGCTCTTTTCTCAAAAGCAGAGTGGGTTTCTTGTAAGGGGAGCTAGCGTTTGTTTCCCAGTCCTAAATGGAGTTGAATCACATTCAGTTTCTGGTCCTATGAGCAAGAGTTGTTTTGTGGTATGAAGAGTCACAATTGTGCTCCCATTGCCATACACAGTGCAAATAGTACTCGCGTCTGTTCCCAGCAAGTACAGTGTATTGGACTGAAGAGGATCTACTGTCTTGTCAGTTTCCTAAGGAGAATTAAACTAGATATGGCCGTGTGTGTAGGAAGCACAGTTCTTTTGTTCTGAGCAAGCTCACTGTTCTGGCGCTAAAGGAAACACAGTAGAGTAGAAGAGTGCTCCTTCCTCAAAAGCAGAGTGTGTTACTTGTAAGGCGAGCTAGCATTTGTTTCCCAGTCCTAAATGGAGTTGAATCACATGCAGTTTTTGGTCCTACGAGCAAGAGTTGCTTTCTGGTAAGGAAAGTCACTATTGCGCTCCCATTGCCATACACAGTGCAAATAGCACTGGCATCTGTTGCCAGCAAGTACAGTGTATTGGACTGAAGAGGAGCTACTTCTCTTGTCAGTTTCCTCAGCAGAGATGAACTAGATATGGCCCGAGTGTAGGAAGCACAGTTCTTTTGTTCTGAGCAAGTTCTCTGTTTGGACCTCATAGGAAACACAGTAGAGTAGAAGAGTGCTCTTTTGTCAAAAGCAGAGTGTGTTTCTTGTAAGGCGAGCTAGCGTTTGTTTCCCAGTCCTAAATGGAGTTGAAATACACATGCAGTTTCTGGTCCTAAGAGCGAGAGTTGTTTTCTGGTAAGAAGAGTCCATTTTGCGCTCCCTTTGCCATACACAGTGCAAATAGCACTCCCGTCTGGTCCCAGCAAGTACAGTGTATTGGACTGAAGAGAGGCTACTGTTCTTGTGAGTTTCGTAAGCAGATTTGAACTAGATATGCCCCGTGTGTGTAGGAAGCACAGTTCTTTTGTTCTGAGCAAGCTCACTGTTCTGGCCCTATAGGAAACACAGTAGAGTAGAGGAGTGCTCTTTTCTCAAAAGCAGAGTGTGTTTCTTGTAAGTCTAGCTAGCGTTTGTTTCCCAGTCTTAAATGGAGGTGAATCAAATGCAGTTTTTGGTCCTACGAGCAAGAGTTGTTTTCTGGAAAGAAGAGTCACTATTGCGCTCCCATTGCCATACACAGTAAAAATAGCACTCGCGTCTGTTCCCAGCAAGTACAGTGTATTGGACTGAAGAGGAGCTACTGTTCCTGTCAGTTTCCTAAGCAGAGTTGCACTAGATATGGCACGTGTGTGTAGGAAGCACAGTTCTTTTGTTCTGAGCAAGCTCACTGTTCTGACCCTATAGGAAACACAGTAGAGTAGAAGAGGGCTCTTTTCTCAAAAGCAGAAAGTGTTTCTTGTAAGGCGAGCTAGTGGTTTTTTCCCAGTTCTAAATGGAGTTGAATCACATGCAGTTTCTGGTCCTATGAGCAAGAGTTGTTTTCTGGTAAGAAGAGTCACTATTGCGCTCCCATTGCCATACACAGTGCAAATCGCACTGGCGTTTGTTCCCAGCATGTACAATGTATTGGACTGAAGAGGATCTATTGTTCTTGTCAGTTTATTAAGCAGCATTGAACGAGATATGGCCGTGTGTAGGAAGCACAGTTCTTTTGTTCTGAGCAAGCTCACTGTTCTGGCGCTATAGGAAACACAGTAGAGTAGAAGAGTTCTGTTTACTCAAAAGCAGATTGTGTTTCTTATAAGGCGAGCTAGCATTTGATTCGAAGTCCTAAATGGAGTTGAATCATATGCAGTTTCTGGTCCTACACGCAAGAGTTGTTTTCTGGTAAGGAAAGTCCCTATTGCGCTCCCATTGCCATACACAGTTCAAATAGCACTCGCATCTGTTCCCAGCAAGTACAGTGTATTGGACTGAAGAGGAGCTACTGTTCTTGTCAGTTTCCTAAGCAGAGTTAAACTATATTTGGCCCGTGTGTGTAGGAAGCACAGTTCTTTTGTTCTGAGCAAGCTCACTGTTCTGACCCCATAGGAAACACAGTAGAGTAGAAGAGTGCTCTTTTCTCAAAAACAGAGTGTGTTTCTTGTAAGGCGAGCTAGCGTTTGTTTCCCAGTCCTAAATGGGAGTTGAATCACATGCATTTTCTGGTCCTATGAGCAAGAGTTGTTTTCTGGTAATAAGAGTCACTATTGCGCTCCCACTGTCATACACAGGGCAAATACCACTGGTGTCTGTTCCCAGCATGTACAATGTATTGGACTGAAGAGGAGCTACTGTTCTTGTCAGTTTCCTAAGCAGAGTTGAACTAGATATGGCTCTTGTGTGTAGGAAGCACAGTTCTTTTGTTCTGAGCAAGCTCACTGTTCGGACCCCATAGGAAACACAGTAGAGTAGAAGAGTGTTCTTTTCTCAAAAGCAGAGAATGTTTCTTGTAATGCAAGCTAGCGTTTGTTTCCCAACCTAAATTGGAGTTGAATCACATGCAGTTTCTGGTCCTACGAGCAAGAGTTGTTTTCTGGTAAGAAGAGTCACTATTGCGCTCCCATTGTCATACACAGGGCAAATAGCAATGGCGTGTTCCCAGCATGTACAGTGTATTGGACTGAAGAGGATCTACTATTCTTGTCTGTTTCCTAAGCAGAGTTGAACTAGATATGGCTGTGTGTGTAGGAAGCACAGTTCTTTTGTTCTGAGCAAGCTCACTGTTGTGGCCCAATAGGAAAAACAGTATAGTAGAAGAGTGCTCTTTTCTCAAAAACAGATTGTGTTTCTTGTAAGGCGAGCTAGTGTTTGTTTCCCAGCCCTAAATGGAGTTGAATCACATGCAGTTTCTGGTCCTACGAGCAAGAGTTGTTTTCTAGTAAGAAGAGACACTTTTGCGCTACCATTGTCATACATACGGCAAGTAGCACTGGAGTCTGTTCCCAGCATGTACAGTGTATTGCACTGAAGAGGAGCTACTATTCTTGTCAGTTTCCTAAGCAGAGTTGAACTAGATATAGCCCGTGTGTGTAGGAAGCACAGTTCTATTGTTCTGAGCTAGCTCACTGTTCGGACCCCATAGGCAACACAGTAGAGTATAAGAGTGCTCTCTTCTCAAAAGCAGAGTGTGTTTCTTGTAAGGCGAGCTAGTGTTTGTTTTCCAGTCCTAAATGGAGTTGAATCACATGCAGTTTCTGGTCCTACGAGCAAGAGTTGTTTTCTAGTAAGAAGAGTCACTAGTGCGCTCCCATTGTCATACACATGGCATATAGCACTGGCATCTGTTCCCAGCATGTACAGTGTATTGGACTTAAGAGGATCTTCTGTTCTTGTCAGTTTCCTAAGCAGAATTTATCTAGATATGGCCCGAGTGTGTAGGAAGCACAGTTCCTTTGTTTTGAGCAAGCTCACTGTTCTGGCCCTATAGGAAACACAGTAGAGTAGAAGAGTGCTCTTTTCTCAAAAGCAGAGTGTGTTTCTTGTAAGGCGAGCTCGCATTTGTTTCCCAGTCCTAAATGTAGTTGAATCCCATCCACTATTTCGTCCTATGAGCAAGAGTTGTTTTCTGGTAAGAAGAGTCACTATTGTGTTCCCATTGCCATACACAGTGCAAATAGCACTCGCGTCTGTTCCCAGGAAGTACAGTGTATTGGAATGAAAAAGATCTACTGTTCTTGTCAGTTTCCTAAGCAGAGTTGAACTAGATATGGCCCGTGTGTGTAGGAAGCACAGTTATTTTGTTCTGAGCAAGCTCACTGTTCGGACCCCTTAGGAAACACATTAGAGTAGAAGATTGCTCTTTTCTAAAAAGCAGAGTTTGTTTCTTGTAAGGCGAGCTAGCGTTTGTTTCCCAGTCATACAAGAGTTGAATCAAAAGCAGCTTCTGGTCCTACGAGCAAGAGTTGTTTTCTGGTAAGAAGAGTCACTATTGTGCTCCCATTGTCATAAAAAGGGCAAATAGCACTGTCGTCTGTTCCAGCATGTACAGTGTATTGGACTGAAGAGGATCTACTGTTCTTGTCAGTTTCCTAAACAGAATTGAACTAGATATGGCCGTGTGTGTAGGAAGCACAGTTCTTTTGTTCTGATCAAGCTCACTGTTCTGGCCCTATAGGAAACACAGTAGTGTAGAAGAGTGCTCTTTTCTCAAAAGCAGAGAGTGTTTCTTGTAAGGCGAGCTAGCGTTTGTTTTCCAGTCCTAAATGGAGTTGAATCACATGCAGTTGTTGGTCCCACGAGCAAGAGTTGTTTTCTGGTAAGGAAAGTAACTATTGCGCTCCCTTTCTCATACACAGTGCAAATAGCACATGCGACTTTTCCCAGCAAGTACAGTGTATTGGACTGAAGAGGAGCTACTGTTCTTGTCAGATTCCTAAGCAGAGTTGAACTAGATATTGCCCGTGTGTGTAGGAAGCACAGTTCTTTTGTTCTGAGCAAGCTCAATGTTCTGGCCCTATAGGAAACACATTAGAGTAGAATACTGCATTTTTCTCAAAAGCAGAGTGTGTTTCTTGTAGGGCAAGCTAGCATTTGTTTCCCAGTCCTAAATGGAGTTGAATCACATGGAGTTTCTGGTCCTACGAGCAAGAGTTGTTTTCTGGTAAGAAGAGTCACTATTGCGCTCAAATTGCCATAAACAGTGCAAATAGCACTCGCGTCTGTTCCCAGGAAGTAATGTGCTTTTGACTGAACAGGAGCTACTGTTCTTGTCAGTTTAATAAGCAGAGTTGAACTAGATATGGCCCCTGTGTGTAGGAAGCACAGTTCGTTTGTTCTGAGCAAGCTCACTCTTCGGACCCCATAGGAAACACGTTAGAGTAGAAGAGTGCTCTTTTCTAAAAAGCAGAGTTTGTTTCTTGTAAGGCGAGCTAGCGTTTGTTCCCCAGTCCTAAATGGAGTTGAATCACATGCAGTTTCTGGTCCTACGAGCAAAGTTGTTTTCTGGTAAGAAGAGTCACTATTGTGCTCCCATTGTCATACAAAAAGGAAATGGCACTGTCGTCTGTTCCCAGCATGTACAGTGTATTGGACTGAAGAGAATCTACTGTTCTTGTCAATTTCCTAAGCAGAATTGAACTAGATATGGCCGTGTGTGTAGGAAGCACAGTTCTTTTGTTCTGAGCAAGCTCACTGTTCTGGCCCTATAAGAAACACAGTAGAGTAGAAGAGTGCTCTTTTCTCAAAAGCAGAGTGTGTTTCTTGTAAGACGAGCTAGCGTTTGTTTCCCAGTCCCAAATGGAGTTGAATCACATGAAGTTTTTGATCCCACGAGAAGAGTTGTTTTCTGGTAAGGAAAGTCACTATTCGCTCCCTTTCTCATAAACAGCGCAAATAGCACACGTGTCTTTTCCCAGCAAGTACAGTGTATTGGACTGAAGAGGAGCTACTGTTCTTGTCAAATTCCTAAGCACAGTTGAACTAGATATTGCCCGTGTGTGTAGGAAGCACAGTTCTTTTGTTCTGAGCAAGCTCAATGTTCTGGCCCTATAGGAAACACATTAGAGTAGAATACTGCTCTTTTCTCAAAAGCAGAGTGTGTTTCTTGTAAGGCGAGCTAGCGTTTGTTTCCCAGTCATAAATGGAGTTGAATCCCATGCAGTTTCTGGTCCTACGAGCAAGAGTTGTTTTCTGGTATCGAGTCACTATTGTGCTCTTATTGTCATACACAGTGCAAATAGCACTGGCGTCTGTTCTCAGCATGTACAGTGTATTGGACGGAAGAGGATCTACTGTTCTTGCCAGTTTCCTAAGGAGAATTGAGCTAGCTATGGCCGTGTGTGTAGGAAGCACAGTTCTTTTCTTCTGAGCAAGCTCACTGTTCGGACCCAATAGGAAACACCGTAGAGTAGAAGAGTGCCCTTTTCTCAAAAGCATAGTGTGTTTCTTGTAAGGTGAGCTAGCATTTGTTTCCCTGTCCTAAATGGATTTGAATCACATGCAGTTTCTGGTCCAATGAGCAAGAGTTGTTTTCTGGTAAGAAGAGTCACTATTGCGCTCCCATTGTCATACACAGGGCAAATAACACTGGCGTCTGTTCCCAGCATGTACAGTGTATTGGACTGAAGAGGATCTACTGTTCTTGTCACTTTCCTAAGCAGAATTGAACTAGATATGGCCGTGTGTGTAGGAAGCACAGTTCTTTTTTTCTGAGCAAGCTCACTTTTTGGACCCCATAGGAAACACATTAGAGTAGAAGAGTGCTCTTTTCTAAAAAGCAGAGTATGTTTCTTGTAAGGAGATCTTGCGTTTGTTTCCCAGTCCTAAATGGAGTTGAATCACATGCAGTTTCTGGTCCTACGAGCAAGAGCGGTTTTCTGGTAAGAAGAGTCACTATTTTGCTCCCATTGTCATACACAGTGCAAATAGCACTGGCGTCTGTTCCCAGCATGTACAGTGTATTGGACTGAAGGGGATCTACTGTTCTTGTCAGCTTCCTAAGCAGAGTTGAACTAGATATAGCCCGTGTGTGTAGGAAGCACAGCACTTTTGTTCTGAGCAAGCTGACTGTTCGGACCCCATAGGAAACACAGTAGAGTAGACGAGTGCTCTTTTCTAAAAAGCAGAGTTTGTTTCTTGTAAGGCGAGCTAGCGTTTGTTCCCCAGTCCTAAATGGAGTTGAATCACATGCAGTTTCTGGTCCTACGAGCAAAGTTGTTTTCTGGTAAGAAGAGTCACTATTGTGCTCCCATTGTCATACAAAAAGCAAATGGCACTGTCGTCTGTTCCCAGCATGTACAGTGTATTGGACTGAAGAGAATCTACTGTTCTTGTCAGTTTCCTAAGCAGAATTGAACTAGATATGGCCGTGTGTGTAGGAAGCACAGTTCTTTTGTTCTGAGCAAGCTCACTGTTCTGGCCCTATAAGAAACACAGTAGAGTAGAAGAGTGCTCTTTTCTCAAAAGCAGAGTGTGTTTCTTGTAAGACGAGCTAGCGTTTGTTTCCCAGTCCCAAATGGAGTTGAATCACATGAAGTTTTTGGTCCCACGAGAAGAGTTGTTTTCTGGTAAGGAAAGTCACTATTCGCTCCCTTTCTCATAAACAGCGCAAATAGCACACGTGTCTTTTCCCAGCAAGTACAGTGTATTGGACTGAAGAGGAGCTACTGTTCTTGTCAAATTCCTAAGCACAGTTGAACTAGATATTGCCCGTGTGTGTAGGAAGCACAGTTCTTTTGTTCTGAGCAAGCTCAATGTTCTGGCCCTATAGGAAACACATTAGAGTAGAATACTGCTCTTTTCTCAAAAGCAGAGTGTGTTTCTTGTAAGGCGAGCTAGCGTTTGTTTCCCAGTCATAAATGTAGTTGAATCCCATGCAGTTTCTGGTCCTACGAGCAAGAGTTGTTTTCTAGTATCGAGTCACTATTGTGCTCGTATTGTCATACACAGTGCAAATAGCACTGGCGTCTGTTCTCAGCATGTACAGTGTATTGGACGGAAGAGGATCTACTGTTCTTGCCAGTTTCCTAAGGAGAATTGAGCTAGCTATGGCCGTGTGTGTAGGAAGCACAGTTCTTTTCTTCTGAGCAAGCTCACTGTTCGGACCCAATAGGAAACACCGTAGAGTAGAAGAGTGCCCTTTTCTCAAAAGCATAGTGTGTTTCTTGTAAGGTGAGCTAGCATTTGTTTCCCTGTCCTAAATGGATTTGAATCACATGCAGTTTCTGGTCCAATGAGCAAGAGTTGTTTTCTGGTAAGAAGAGTCACTATTGCGCTCCCATTGTCATACACAGGGCAAATAACACTGGCGTCTGTTCCCAGCATGTACAGTGTATTGGACTGAAGAGGATCTACTGTTCTTGTCACTTTCCTAAGCAGAATTGAACTAGATATGGCCGTGTGTGTAGGAAGCACAGTTCTTTTTTTCTGAGCAAGCTCACTTTTTGGAACCCATAGGAAACACATTAGAGTAGAAGAGTGCTCTTTTCTAAAAAGCAGAGTATGTTTCTTGTAAGGAGATCTTGCGTTTGTTTCCCAGTCCTAAATGGAGTTGAATCACATGCAGTTTCTGGTCCTACGAGCAAGAGCGGTTTTCTGGTAAGAAGAGTCACTATTTTGCTCCCATTGTCATACACAGTGCAAATAGCACTGGCGTCTGTTCCCAGCATGTACAGTGTATTGGACTGAAGGGGATCTACTGTTCTTGTCAGCTTCCTAAGCAGAGTTGAACTAGATATAGCCCGTGTGTGTAGGAAGCACAGCTCTTTTGTTCTGAGCAAGCTGACTGTTCGGACCCCATAGGAAACACAGTAGAGTAGACGAGTGCTCTTTTCTCAAAAGCAGAGTGTGTTTCTAGTAAGGCGAGATAGCGTTTGTTTCCCAGTCCTAAATGGAGTTGAATCACATGCAGTTTCTGGTCCTATGAGCAAGAGTTGTTTTCTGGTAAGAATAGTCACTATTGCGCTCCCATTGTTATACACAGGGCAAATAGCACTGGCGACTGTTTCCAGCATGTACACTGTATTGGACTGAAGAGGATCTACTGTTCTTTTCAGTTTCCTAAGCAGAGTTGAACTAGATATGGCCGTGTGTGTAGGAAGCACAGTTCTTTTGTTCTGAGCAAGGTCACTGTTCTGGCCCTATAGGAAACACAGTAGAGAAGAAGAGTGCTCTTTTCTCAAAAGCAGCGTGTGTTGCTTGTAAGGCGAGCTAGCGTTTGTTTTCCAGTCCTAAATGGGAGTTGAAACACATGCAGTTTCTGGTCCTACGAGCAAGAATTGTTTTCTGGTAAGAAGAGTCACTATTGTGTACCCTCTGTCATACACAGGGCAAATAGCACTGGCGTCTGTTCCCAGCAAATACAGTGTATTGGACTGAAGAGGAGCTACTGTTCTTGTCAGTTTGCTAAGCAGAATTGAACTAGATGTGGCCGTGTGTGTAGGAAGCACAGTTCTTTTGTTCTGATCAAGCTCACTGTTCTGGCCCTATAGGAAACACAGTAGAGTAGAAGAGTGATCGTTTCTCAAAAGCAGAGTGTGTTTCTTGTAAGGCGAGCTAGCGTTTGTTTCCCAGTTCTAAATGGAGTTGAATCACATGCAGTTTCTTGTCCTACGAGCAAGAGTCGTTTTCTGGTAGGAAAGTCAATATTGTACTCCCATTGATACACACAGTGCAAATAGCACTCGCGTCTGTTCCCAGCCAGTACAGTGTATTGGACTGAAGAGGAGCTACTGTTCTTGTCAGTTTCCTAAGCAGTGTAAATAGATATGGCCATGTGTGTAGGAAGCACAGTTTTTTTGTTCTGAGCAAGCTCACTGTTTTGGCCCTATAGGAAACACAGCAGAGTAGAAGAGTGTTCTTTTCTCAAAAGTAGAGTGTGTTTCTTGTAAGGCAAGCTAGCATTTGTTTTCCAGTCCTAAATGGAGTTGAATCACATGCAGTTGTTTGTCTCAAGGGCAAGAGTTGTTTTCTGGTAAGGAAAGTCACTATTGTGCTCCCATTGCCATACACAGTGCAAATAGCACTCGCGTCTGTTCCCAGCAAGTACAGTGTATTGGACTGAAGTGGAGCTACTGTTCTTGTCAGTTTCCTAAGCAGAGTTAAACTATTTATGGCCCGTGTGTGTAGGAAGCACATTTCTTTTGTTCTGAGCAAGCTCACTGTTCTGGCCCTATAGGAAACACAGTAGAGTAGAAGAGTGCTCTTTTCTCAAAAGCAGAGTGTGTTGCTTGTAAGGCGAGCTAGCCTTTTTTTTCCAGTCCTATATGGAGTTGAATCACATGCAGTTGTTGGTCCCACGAGCAAGAGTTGTTTTCTGGTACGGAAAGTCACTATTGTGCTCCCATTGCCATGCACAGTGCAAAGAGCACTCGCGTCTGATCCCAGCAAGTACAGTGTATTGTACTGAAGAGGAGGTATTGTTTTTGTCAGTTTCCTAAGCAGAGTTGGACTAGATATGGACCGTGTGTGTAGGAAGCACAGTTCTTTTGTTCTCAGCAAGCTCACTGTTCGCACCCCATAGGAAACACTTTAGAGTAGAAGAGTGCTCTTTTCTCAAAAGCATAGTGTGTTTCTTGTAAGCCGAGCTAGTGTTTGTTTCCCAGTCCTAAATGTAGTTGAATCCCATGCAGTTTTTCGTCCTATGAGCAAGAGTTGTTTTCTGGTAAGAAGAGTCACTATTGCGCTCCCATTGCAATACACACTGCAAATAGCACTCGCGTCTGTTCCCAGCAAGTACAGTGTATTGGACTGAAGAGGAGCTACTGTTCTTGTCAGTTTCCTAAGCAGAGTTAAAGTAGATATGGCCCGTGTATGTAGGAAGCACAGTTCTTTTGTTCTGAGCAAGCTCACTTTTCGGATCCCAGATGAAACACAGTAGAGTAGAAGAGTGCTCTTTTCTCAAAACAGAGTGTGTTTCCTGTAAGGCGAGCTAGCGTTTGTTTCCCAGTCCTAAATGGGAGTTGAATCACATGCATATTCTTGTCCTACGAGCAAGAGTTGTTTTCTGGTAAGAAGAGTCACTATTGTGCTCCCACTGTCATACACAGGGCAAATAGCACTGGCGTCTGTTCCCAGCATGTACAGTGTATTGGACTGAAGAGGAGCTACTGTTCTTGTCAGTTTCCTAAGCAGAGTTGAACTAGATATTGCTGTGTGTGTAGGAAGCACAGTTATTTTGTTCTGAGCAAGTTCACTGTTCGGAACCCATAAAAAACACAGTAGAGTAGAAGAGTGCTCTTTTCTCAAAAGCCGAAGGTGTTTCTTGTAAGGAGAGGTTACGTTTGTTACCCAGTCCTAAATGGAGTTGAATCACATGCAGTTTCTGGTCCCACGAACAAGAGTTGTTTTCTGGTAAGGAAAGTCACTATTCACTCCCTTTCTCATACACAGTGCAAATAGCACACGTGTCTTTTCCCAGCAAGTACAGTGTTTTGGACTAAAGAGGAGCTACTGTTCTTGTCAGATTCCTAAGCAGAGTTGAACTAGATATTGCCCGTGTGTGTAGGAAGCACAGTTCTTTTGTTCTGAGCAAGCTCAATGTTCTGGCCATATAGGAAACACATTATAGTAGAATACTGCTCTTTTTTCAAAAGCAGAGTGTGTTTCTTGTAAGGCGAGCTAGCGTTTGTTTCCCAGTCCTAAACGGAGTTGAATCACATGCAGTTTCTGGTCCTATGAGCAAGAGTTGTTTTCTGGTAAGAAGAGTCACTATTGCGCTCCCATTGTCATACACAGGGCAAATAGCACCGGCGTCTGTTCCCAGCATGTACACTGTATTGGACTGAAGAGGATCTACTGTTCTTGTCAGTTTCCTAAGCAGAGTTGAACTAGATATGGCTGTGTGTGGAGGAAGCACAATTCTTTTGTTCTGAGCAAGCTCACTTTTCTGGCCATATAGGAAACACATTACAGTAGAATAGTGCTCTTTTCTCAAAAGCAGAGTGTGTTTCTTGTAAGGAGAGCTAGCGTTTGTTTCCCAGTCCTAAATGGAGTTGAATCCCATGCAGTTTCTGGTCCTACGAGCAAGAGCTGTTTTCTGGTAAGAAGAGTCACTATTGTGCTCCATTGTCATACACAGTGCAAATAGCACTGGCGTCTGTTCCCAGCATGTACAGTGTATTGGACTGAAGGGGATCTACTGTTCTTGTCAGTTTCCTAAGCAGAATTGAACTAGATATGGCCCTGTGTGTAGGAAGCACATTATTTTGTTTTGAGCAAGCTCACTGTTTTGGCCCTATAGGAAACACAGCAGAGTAGAAGAGTGTTCTTTTCTCAAAAGTAGAGTGTGTTTTTTGTAAGGCGAGCTAGCGTTTGTTTTCCAGTCCTAAATGGAGTTGAATCACATGCAGTAGTTTGTCCCACGAGTAAGAGTTGTTTTCTGGTAAGGAAAGTCACTATTGTGCTCCCATAGCCATACACAGTGCAAATAGCACTCGCGTCTGTTCCCAGCAAGTACAGTGTATTGGACTGAAGAGGAGCTACTGTTCTTGTCAGTTTCCTAAGCAGAGTTAAAGTAGATATGGCCCGTGTATGTAGGAAGCACAGTTCTTTTGTTCTGAGCAAGCTCACTCTTTTGGCCCTATAGGAAACACAGTAGAGTAGAAGAGTGCTCTTTTCTCAAAAGCCGAGGGGGTTTCTTGTAAGGAGAGGTTACGTTTGTTCCCCAGTCAGAAATGGAGTTGAATCACATGCAGTTTTTCGTCCCACGAGCAAGAATTGTTTTCTGGTAAGGAAAGTCACTATTCACTCCCTTTCTCATACAGAGTGCAAATAGCACACGTGTCTTTTCCCAGCAAGTACAGTGTATTGGACTAAAGAGGAGCTACTGTTCTTGTCAGATTCCTAAGAAGAGTTGAACTAGATATTGCCCATGTGTGTAGGAAGCACAGTTCTTTTGTTCTGAGCAAGCTCAATGTTCTGGCCCTATAGGAAACACATTAGAGTAGAATACTGCTCTTTTCTCAAAAGCAGAGTGTGTTTCTTGTAAGGCAAGCTAGCGTTTGTTTCCCAGTCCTAAATGGAGTTGAATCACATGCAGTTTCTGGTCCTACGAGCAAGAGTTGTTTTCTGGTATCAAGAGTCACTATTGTGCTCCCATTGTCATACACAGGGCAAATAGCCCTGGCGTCTGTTCCCAGCATGTACACTGTATTGGACTGAAGAGCATCTACTGTTCTTGTCAGTTTCCTAAGCAGAGTTGAACTAGATAAGGCTGTGTGTGTAGGAAGCACAGTTCTATTGTTCTGAGCAAGCTCACTGTTCTGGCCATATAGGAAACACATTACAGTAGAATAGTGCTCTTTTCTCAAAAGCAGAGTGTGTTTCTTGTAAGGAGAGCTAGCATTTGTTTCCCAGTCCTAAATGGAGTTGAATCCCATGCAGTTTCTGCTCCTATGAGCAAGAGCTGTTTTCTGGTAAGAAGAGTCACTATTGTGCTCCCATTGTCATACACAGTGCAAATAGCACTAGCGTCTGTTCCCAGCATGTACAGTGTATTGGACTGAAGGGGATCTACTGTTCTTGTCAGTTTCCTAAGCAGAATTGAACTAGATATGGCCCTGTGTGTAGGAAGCACTTTATTTTGTTCTGAGCAAGCTCAATGTTTTGGCCCTATAGGAAACACAGCAGAGTAGAAGAGTGTTCTTTTCTCAAAAGTAGAGTGTGTTTTTTGTAAGGCGAGCTAGCGTTTGTTTTCCAGTCCTAAATGGAGTTGAATCACATGCAATTGTTTGTCCCACGAGTAAGAGTTGTTTTCTGGTAAGGAAAGTCACTATTGTGCTCCCCTTGCCACACAGTGCAAATAGCACTCCTGTCTGTTCACAGCAAGTACAGTGTATTGGACTGAAGAGGAGCTACTGTTCTTGTCAGTTTCCTAAGCAGAGTTAAACTATATATGGCCCGTGTGTGTAAGAAGCACAATTCTTTTGTTCTGAGCAAGCTCACTGTTTGGACCCCATAGGAAACACAGTAGAGTAGAAGAGTGCTCTTTTCTCAAAAGCAGAGGGTGTTTCTTGTAAGGCAAGCTAGTGTTTGTTTCCCAGTCCTAAATGGAGTTGAATCACATGCAGTTTCTGGTCCTACGAGCAAGAGTTGTTTTCTGGTAAGAAGAGTCACTATTGCGCTCCCATTGTCATACACAGGGCAAATAGCACTGTCGTCTGTTCCCAGCATGTACAGTGTATTGGACTGAAGAGGATCTACTGTTCTTGTCAATTTCCTAAGCAGAATTGAACTAGATATGGCCGTGTGTGTATGAAGCACAGTTCTTTTGTTCTGAACAAGCTCACTCTTTTGGCCCTATAGGAAAAAAAGTAGAGTAGAAGAGTGCTCTTTTCTCAAAAGCCGAGGGTGTTTCTTGTATGGAGAGCCTACGTTTGTTTCCCAGTCCTAAATGGAGTTGAATCACATGCAGTTTTTGGTTCTACGACCAAGAGTTGTTTTCTGGTTAGGAAAGTCACTATTCGCTCCCTTTCTCATACACAGTGCAAATAGCACTCGTGTCTTTTCCCAGCAAGCACAGTGTATTGGACTGAAGAGGAGCTACTGTTCTTGTCAGATTCCTAAGCAGAGTTGGACTAGATATTGCCCGTGTGTGTAGGAAGCACAGTTCTTTTGTTCTGAGCAAGCTCAATGTTCTGGCCCTATAGGAAACACTTTAGAGTAGAACACTGCTCTTTTCTCAAAAGCAGAGTGTGTTTCCTGTAAGGCAAGCTAGCGTTTGTTTCCCAGTCCTAAATGGAGTTGAATCACATGCAGTTTCTGGTCCTACGAGCAAGAGTTGTTTTCTGGTAAGAAGAGTCACTATTGCGCTCCCATTGTCATACACAGGGCAAATAGCACTGGTGTCTGTTCCCAGCATGTACACTGTACTGGACTGAAGAGGATCTACTGTTCTTGTCAGTTTCCTAGGCAGAGTTGAACTAGATATGGCTGTGTGTGTAGGAAGCACAGTTTTTTTGTTCTGAGCAAGCTCACTCTTCTGGCCATATAGGAAACATATTAGAGTAGAATAGTGCTCTTTTCTCAAAAGCAGAGTGTGTTTCTTGTAAGGAGAGCTAGTGTTTGTTTCCCAGTCCTAAATGGAGTTGAATCCCATGCAGTTTCTGGTCCTACGAGCCAGAGTTGTTTTCTGATATCAAGAGTCACTATTGTGCTCCCATTGTCATACACAGGGCAAATAGCACTAGCGTCTGTTCCCAGCATGTACAGTGTATTGGACGGAAGAGGATCTACTGTTCTTGTCAGTTTCCTAGGCAGAGTTGAACTAGATATGGCTGTGTGTGTAGGAAGCACAGTTTTTTTGTTCTGAGCAAGCTCACTCTTCTGGCCATATAGGAAACATATTAGAGTAGAATAGTGCTCTTTTCTCAAAAGCAGAGTGTGTTTCTTGTAAGGAGAGCTAGTGTTTGTTTCCCAGTCCTAAATGGAGTTGAATCCCATGCAGTTTCTGGTCCTACGAGCCAGAGTTGTTTTCTGATATCAAGAGTCACTATTGTGCTCCCATTGTCATACACAGGGCAAATAGCACTAGCGTCTGTTCCCAGCATGTACAGTGTATTGGACGGAAGAGGATCTACTGTTCTTGTCAGATTCCTAAGCAGAGTTGAACTAGATATGGCCCGTGTGTGTAGGAAGCACAGTTCTTTTGTTCTGAGCAAGCTCACTTTTCGGACCACATATGAAACACATTAGAGTAGAAGAGTGCTCTTTTCTAAAAAGCAGAGTGTGTTTCTTGTAAGGAGAGCTTGCGTTTGTTTCCCAGTCCTAAATGGAGTTGAATCACATGCAGTTTCTGGTCCTACGAGCAATAGTTTTTTTTTGTAAGAAGAGTCACTATTGTGCTCCCATTTTCCTACACAGTGCAAATAGCACTGGCGTCTGGTCCCAGCATGTACAGTGTATTGGACTGAAAAGGATCTACTGTTCTTGTCAGTTTCCTAAGCAGAATTGAACAAGATATGGGCGTGTGTGTAGGAAGCACATTATTTTGTTCTGAGCAAGCTCACTGTTTTGGCCCTTCAGGACACACAGAAGAGTAGAAGAGTGTTCTTTTCTCAAAAGCAGATGTGTTTCATGTAAGGCGAGCTACCGTTTGTTTTCCAGTCCTAAATGGAGTTGAATCACATGCAATTGTTTGTCCCACGAGTAAGAGTTGTTTTCTGGTAAGGAAAGTCACTATTGTGCTCCCATTGCCACACAGTGCAAATAGCACTCCCGTCTGTTCCCAGCAAGTACAGTATATTGGACTGAAGATGAGCTACTGTTCTTGTCAGTTTCCTAAGCAGAGTTAAACTATATATGGCCCGTGTGTGTAGGAAGCACAGTTCTTTTGTTCTGAGCAAGCTCACTGTTCGGACCCTATAGGAAACACACTAGAGTAGAAGAGTGCTCTTTTCTCAAAAGCAGAGTGTGTTTCTTGTAAGGCGAGCTAGCATTTGTTTCCCAGTCCTAATTGGGAGTAGAATCACATGCATTTTCTGGTTCTACGAGCAAGAGTTGTTTTCTGGTAGGAAGAGTCACTATTGCGCTTCCACTGTCATACACAGGGAAAATAGCACTGGCGTCTTTTCCCAGCATGTACAGTGTATTGGACTGAAGAGGAGCTACTGTTCTTGTCAATTTTCTAAGCAGAGTTGAACTAGATATGGCCGTGTGTGTTGGAAGCACAGTTCTTTTGTTCTGAGCAAGCTCACTGTTCGGACACTGTAGGAAACACAGTAGAGTAGAAGAGTGCTCTTTTCTCAAAAGCAGAGTGTGTTTCTTGTAATGCGAGCTAGCGTTTGTTTCCCAGTCCTAAATGGAGTTGAATCACATGCAGTTTCTGGTCCTACGAGCAAGAATTTATTACTGGTAAGAAGAGTCACTATTGTGCTCCCAGTGTCATACACAGGGCAAATAGCACTGGCGTCTGTTCCCAGCAAGTACAGTGTATTGGACTGAAGAGGAGCTACTGTTCTTGTCAGTTTCCTAAGCAGAGTTGAACTAGATTGGCCCATGTGTGTAGGAAGCACAGTTCTTTTGTTCTGAGCAAGCTGGCTGTTCGGACCCCATAGAAAACACCGTAGAGTATAAGAGTGCCCTTTTCTCAAAAGCATAGTGTGTTTCTTGTAAGGTGAGCTAGTGTTTGTTTCCCTGTCCTAAATGGATTTGAATCACATGCAGTTTCTGGTCCAACGAGCAAGAGTTGTTTTCTGGTAAGAAGAGTCACTATTGTGCTCCCATTGTCATACACAGGGCATATAGCACTGGCGTCTGTTCCCAGCATGTACAGTGTATTGGACTGAAGAGGATCTACTGTCCTTGTCAGTTTCCTAAGCACAATTGAACTAGTTATGGCCATGTGTGTAGGAAGCACAGTTCTTTTGTTCTGAGCATGCTCACTGTTCTGGCCATATAGGAAACACAGTAGAGTAGAAGAGTGATCATTTCTCAAAAACAGAGTGTGTTTCTTGTAAGACGAGCTACCGTTTGTTTCCCAGTTCTAAATGGAGTTGGATCACATGCAGTTTCTGGTCCTACGAGCAAGAGTCTTTTTATGGTAGGAAAGTCACTATTGTGCTCCCATTGCCACACACAGTGCAAATTGCACTCGCGTCTGTTCCCAGCCAGTACAGTGTATTGGACTGAAGAGGAGCTACTGTTCTTTTCAGTTTCCTAAGCAGAATTTAACTAGATATGGCCGTGTGTGTAGGAAGCCCAGTTCTTTTGTTCTGAGCAAGCTCACTCTTCGGACCCCATAGGAAACACAGTAGAGTAGAAGAGTGATCTTTTCTCAAAAGCAGAGTGTGTTTCTTGTAAGGCCAGCTAGCGTTTGTTTCCATGTCCTAAATGGAGTTGAATCACATGCAGTTTCTGGTCCTACGAGCAAGAGTTGTTTTCTGGTATGAAGAATCACTTTTGTGCTTCCATTGTCATTCACAGGGCAAAAAGCACTGGCGTCTGTTCCCAGCATGTACAGTGTATTGGACAGAAGAGAATCTACTGTTCTTGTCAGTTTCATAAGCAGAATTGAACTAGATATGGTCGTGTGTGTAGGAATCACAGTTCTTTTGTTCTGAGCAAGCTCACTGTTTTGGCCCTATAGGAAACGCAGTAGAGTAGAAGAGTGCCCTTTTCTCAAAAACAGAGTGTGTTTCTTATAAGGCGAGCTAGCGTTTGTTTCCCAGTCCTAAATGGAGTTGAATCACATCCAGTTTTTGGTCCTACGAGCAAGAGTTGTTTTCTGGTAAGGGAAGTCACTATTGCGCTCCCATTGCCATACAGAGTGCAAATAGCACTTGCATCTGTTCCCAGCAAGTACAGTGTATTGGACTGAAGAGGAGCTACTCTTCTAGTCAGTTTCCTAAGCAGAGTTGAACTAGATATGGCCCGTGTGTCGGAAGCACAGTTCTTTTATTCTGAGCAAGCTCACTGTTCAGATCCCATAAAAAACACAGTAGAGTAGAAGAGTGCTCTTTTCTCAAAAGCAGAGTGTGTTTCTTGTAAGGAGAGCTAGCGTTTGTTTCCAAGTCCTAAATGGAGTTGAATCCCATGCAGTTTCTAGGCCTACGAGCAAGAGTTGTTTTCTGGTAAGAATAGTGAATATTGCGCTCCCATTGCCATACACAGTGCAAATAGCACTCGCGTCTGTTACCAGCAAGTGCAGTGTATTGGACAGAAGATGAGCTACTGTTCTTGTCAGTTTCCTAAGCACAGTTAAACTAGATATGACCCGTGTGTGTAGGAAGCACAGTTCTTTTGTTCTGAGCAAGCTCACTGTTCTGGCCCTATAGGAAAAACAATAGAGTAGAAGAGTGATCTTTTCTCAAAAGCAGAGTGTGTTTCTTGTAAGGTGAGCTAGCGTTTGTTTCCCAATCCTAAATGGAGTTGAATCCCATTTAGTTTCTGGTCCTAAGAGCAAGAGTTGTTTTCTGGTAAGAAATGTCACTATTGCGCTAGCATTGCCATGCACAAGGCAAATAGCACTGGTGTCTGCTCCCAGCATGTACAGTGTATTGGACTGAAGAGGATCTACTGTTCTTGTCAGTTTCCTAAGCAGAGTTGAACTAGATATGGCCCGTGTGTGTAGGAAGCACAGTTCTTTTGTTCTGAGAAAGCTCACTCTTCTGGCCCTATAAGAAACACATTAGAGTAGAAGAGTGCCCTTTTCTCAAAAGCAGAGTGTGTTTCTCATAAGGCGAGCTAGCGTTTGTTTCCCAGTCCTAAATGGAGTTGAATCACATCCAGTTTTTGGTCCTACGAGCAAGAGTTGTTTTCTGGTAAGGGAAGTCACTATTGTGCTCCCATTGCCATACAGAGTGCAAATAGCACATGCGTCTGTTCCCAGCAAGTACAGTGTATTGGACTGAAGAGGAGATACTCTTCTAGTCAGTTTCCTAAGCAGAGTTGAACTAGATATGGCCCGTGTGTGTAGGAAGCACAGTTCATTTTTTTCTTGCAAGCTCACTGTTCAGACCCCATAGGAAACACAGTAGAGTAGAAGACTGCTCTTTTCTCAAAAGCAGAGTGTGTTTCTTGTAAGGTGAGCTAGCGTTTGTTTCCCAGTCCTAAATGGAGTTGAATCACATGCAGTTTCTGGTCCTACGAGCAAGAGTTGTTTTCTGGTAAGGAAAGTCACTATTGCGCTTCCATTGCCATACACAGTGCAAATAGCACTCGCGTCTGTTCCCAGCAAGTATAGTATATTGGACTGAAGAGGAGCTACTGTTCTTGTCAGTTTCCTAAGCAGATTTGAACTAGATATGGCCCGTGTGTGTAGGAAGCACAGTTCTTTTATTCTGAGCAAGCTCACTGTTCGGACCTCATAGGAAACACAGTAGAGTAGAAGAGTGCTCTTTTCTCAAAAGCAGAGTGTGTTTCTTGTAAGGCGAGCTAGCGTTTGTTTCCCAGTCCTAAATGGAGTTGAATCACATGCAGTTTCTGATTCTAGGAGCAAGACTTTTTTCTGGTAAGAAGAGTCACTATAGCGCTCCCATTGTCATACACAGGGCAAATAGTACTGGCGTCTGTTCCCAGCATGTACAGTGTATTGGACTGAAGAGGATCTACTGTTCTTGTCAGTTTCCTAAGCAGAATTATACTAGATATGGCCAAGTGTGTAGGAAGCACAGTTCTTTTGTTCCTAGCAAGCTCACTGTTTGGACCCCATAGAAAACACAGTAGAGTAGAAGAGTGCTCTTCTCTCAAAAGCAGAGTGTGTTTCTTGTAAGGCGAGCTAGCGTTTGTTTCCCAGTCCTAAATGGAGTTGAATCCCGTGCAGTTTCTGGTCCTACGAGCAAGAGTTGTTTTCTGGAAAGAAGAGTTACTATGCGCTCCCATTGCCATACACAGTGCAAATAGCACTCGCCTCTGTTTCCAGCAAGTACAGTGTGTTTGACTGAATAGGAGCTACTGTTTTTGTTAGATTCCTAAGCAGAGTTGAACTAGATATGAACCTTGTGTGTAGGAAGCACAGTTCTTTTGTTCTGAGCAAGCAAACTGTTCTGGTCCCTTAGGAAACACAGTAGAGTAGAAGAGTGCTCTTTTCTCAAAAGCAGAGTGTGTTTCTTGTAAGGCGAGCTAGCGTTTATTTCCCAGTTCTTAATTGAGTTGAATCACATGTAGTGTTTGGTCCTATGAGCAAGAGTTTTTTTCTGGTAAGAAGAGTCATTATTGAGCTCCCATTGCCATACACAGTGCAAATAGCACTCGCGTCTATTCCCAGCAAGTACAGTGTATTGGACTAATAAGGATCTACTGTTCTTGTCAGTTTCCTAAGCAGAGTTGAACTAGATATGGCCCGTGTGTGTAGGAAGCACAGTTCTTTTGTTCTGAGAAACCTCACTCTTCTGGCCCTATAAGAAACACATTAGAGTAGAAGACTGCTCTTTTCTCAAAAGCAGAGTGAGTTTCTTGTAAGTCGAGCTAGCGTTTGATTCCCAGTCCTAAATGGATTTGAATCACATGCAGTGTCTGGTCCTACGAGCAGGAGTTATTTTCTGGTAAGGAAAGTCACTATTGCGCTGCCATTGCCATACACAGTGCGATTAGCACTCGCGCCCATTCCCAGCAAGGACAGTGTATTGGACTGAAGTGGAGCTACTGTTCTTGTCAGTTTCCTAAGCAGTGTTGAACTAGATATGGCCCCTGTGTGTAGGAAGCACAGTTCTTTTGTTCTGATTAAGCTCACTGTTCGGACCCAATAGGAAACACAGTAGAGTAGAAGAGTGCTCTTTCTCAAAAGCAGAGTGTGTTTCTTGTAAGGCGAGCTAATGTTTGTTTCCCAGTCAGAAATGGAGTTGAATCCCATGCAGTTTCTGCTCCAGGAGCAAGAGTTATTTTCTGGTAAGGAAAGTCACTATTGAGTTCCCATTGCCATACACAGTGCAAATAGCACTCGTGTCTGTTCCCAGCAAGTACAGTGTATTGGACTGAAGAGGAGCTACTGTTCTTGTCAGTTTCCTAAGCAGAGTTGAATTAGATATGTCCCGTGTGTGTAGGAAGCACAGTTCTTTTGTTCTGAGCAAGCTCACTGTTTGGAACCCATAGTAAACACAGTAGAGTAGGAGAGTGCTCTTTTCTCAAAAGCAAAGTGAGTTTCTTGTAAGGCAAGCTAGCGTTTGTTTCCCAGTCAGAAATGGAGTTGAATCCCATGCAGTTTCTGGTCCTACGAGCAAGAGTTGTTTTCTGGTAAGGAAAGACACTATTGCACTCCCATTGCCATACAAAGTGCAAATAGCACTGGCGTCTGTTCCCAGCAAGTACAGTGTATTGGACTGAAGAGGAGCTACTGTTCTTGACAGTTTCCTAAGCAGAGTTGAACTAGATGAGGCCCTTGTTTGTAGGAAGCACAGTTCTTTTGTTCTGAGCAAGCTCACTGTTCAGACACCATAGGAAACACAGTAGAGTAGAAGAGTGCTCTTTTCTCAAAAGTAGAGTGTGTTTCTTGTAAGGCGAGCTCGCGTATATTTCCCAGTCCTAAACGGATTTGAATCCCATTGAGTTTCTGGTCCTACGAGCAAGAGTTGTTTTCTGGTAAGAAGAGTCACTATTGCGCTCCCATTGTCATACACAGGGCAAATAGTACTGGCGTCTGTTTCCAGCATGTACAGTGTATTCGACTGAAGAGGTTCTACTGTTCTTGTCAGTTTCCTAAGCAGAATTATACTAGATATGGCCGTGTGTGTAGGAAGCACAGTTCTTTTGTTCTCAGCAAGCTCACTGTTCGGACCTCATAGGAAACACAGAGAGTAGAAGAGAGCCCTTTTCTTAAAAGCAGAGTGTGTTTCTTGTAAGGTGAGCTAGCGTTTGTTTCCCAGTCCTAAATGGAGTTGAATCACATGCAGTTTCTGATTCTAGGAGCAAGACTTTTTTCTGGTTAGACGAGTCACTATTGCGCTCCCATTGTCATACACAGGGCAAATAGTACTGGCGTCTGTTCCCAGCATGTACAGTGTATTGGACTGAAGAGGATCTACTGTTCTTGTCAGTTTCTTAAGCAGAATTATACTAGATATGGCCGTGTGTGTAGGAAGCACAGTTCTCTTGTTCTCAGCAAGCTCACTGTTTGGACCCCATAGAAAACACAGTAGAGTAGAAGAGTGCTCTTTTCTCAAAAGCAGAGTGTGTTTATTGTAAGGCGAGCTAGCGTTTGTATCCCAATCCTAAATGGAGTTGAATCCCGTGCAGTTTCTGGTCCTACGAGCAAGAATTGTTTTCTGGAAAGAAGAGTTACTATGCGCTCCCATTGCCATACACAGTGCAAATAGCACTCGCCTCTGTTCCCAGCAAGTACAGTCTGTTTGACAGAATAGGAGCTACTGTTTTTGTCAGATTCCTAAGCAGAGTTGAACTAGATATGAACCTTGTGTGTAGGAAGCACAGTTCTTTTGTTCTGAGCAAGCTCACTGTTTTGGTTCTATAGGAAACACAGTAGAGTAGAAGAGTGCTCTTTTCTCAAAAGCAGAGTGTGTTTCTTGTAAGGCGAGCTAGCGTTTATTTCCCATTTCTTAATTGAGTTGAATCACATGCAGTTTTTGGTCCTACGAGCAAGAGTTTTTTTCTGGTAAGAAGAGTCACTATTCAGCTCCCATTGCCATACACAGTGCAAATAGCACTCGCGTCTGTTCCCAGCAAGTATAGTATATTGGACTGAAGAGGAGCTACTGTTCTTGTCAGTATCCTAAGCAGATTTGAACTAGATATGGCCTGTGTGTGTAGGAAGCACAGTTCTTTTGTTCTGAGCAAGCTCACTGTTCGGACCTCATAGGAAACACAGTAGAGTAGAAGAGAGCCCTTTTCTTAAAAGCAGAGTGTGTTTCTTGTAAGGCGAGCTAGCGTTTGTTTCCCAGTCCTAAATGGAGTTAAATCACATGCAGTTTCTGATTCTAGGAGCAAGACTTTTTTCTGGTTAGAAGAGTCACTATTGCGCTCCCATTGTCATACACAGGGCAAATAGTACTGGCGTCTGTTCCCAGCATGTACAGTGTATTGGACTGAAGAGGATCTACTGTTCTTGTCAGTTTCCTAAGCAGAATTATACTAGATATGGCCGTGTGTGTAGGAAGCACAGTTCTCTTGTTCTCAGCAAGCTCACTGTTTGGACCCCATAGAAAACACAGTAGAGTAGAAGAGTGCTCTTTTCTCAAAAGCAGAGTGTGTTTATTGTAAGGCGAGCTAGCGTTTGTATCCCAAACCTAAATGGAGTTGAATGCCGTGCAGTTTCTGGTCCTACGAGCAAGAGTTGTTTTCTGGAAAGAAGAGTTACTATGCGCTCCCATTGCCATACACAGTGCAAATAGCACTCGCCTCTGTTCCCAGCAAGTACAGTCTGTTTGACAGAATAGGAGCTACTGTTTTTGTCAGATTCCTAAGCAGAGTTGAACTAGATATGAACCTTGTGTGTAGGAAGCACAGTTCTCTTGTTCTGAGCAAGCTCACTGTTTTGGTTCTATAGGAAACACAGTAGAGTAGAAGAGTGCTCTTTTCTCAAAAGCAGAGTGTGTTTCTTGTAAGGCGAGCTAGCGTTTATTTCCCATTTCTTAATTGAGTTGAATCACATGCAGTTTTTGGTCCTACGAGCAAGAGTTTTTTTCTGGTAAGAAGAGTCACTATTGAGCTCCCATTGCCATACACAGTGCAAATAGCACTCGCATCTGTTCCCAGAAAAGTACAGTGTATTGGACTGAAGAGGAGCTACTGTTCTTTCAGTTTATTAAGCAGAGTTGAACTAGATATGGCCCGTGTGTGTAGGAAGCACAGTTCTTAGTTTCTGAGCAAGCTCACTGTTCAGACCCCATAAAAAACACAGTAGGGTAGAAGAGTGCTCATTTCTCAAAAGCAGAGTGTGTTTCTTGTAATGCGAGCTAGCGTTTGTTTCCTTGTCCTAAATGGAGTTGAATCACATCCAGTTTTTGGTCCTAAGAGCAAGAGTTGTTTTCTGGTAAGGAAAATCACTATTGTGCTCCCATTGCCATACACAGTGCAAATAGCACTTGCGTTTGTTCCCAGCAAGTACAGTGTATTGGACCGAAAAGGAGCTACTGTTCTTGTCAGTTTCCTAAGCAGAGTTGAACTAGATATGGCCCGTGTGTGTAGGTAGCACAGTTCTTTTGTTCTGATCAAGCTCACTGTTCTGGTCCTATAGGAAAAACAATAGAGTAGAAGAGTGATCTTTTCTCAAAAGCAGAGTGTGTTTCTTGTAAGGTGAGCTAGCGTTTGTTTCCCAATCTTAAATGGAGTTGAATCCCATTTAGTTTCTGGTCCTACGAGCAAGAGTTGTTTTCTGGTAAGAAGTGTCACTATTGCGCTCCCATTGCCCTGCACAAGGCAAATAGCACTGGCGTCTGTTCCCAGCATGTACAGTGTATTGGACTGAAGAGGATCTACTGTTCTTGTCAGTTTCCTACGCAGAGTTGAACTAGATATGGCCCGTGTGTGTAGGAAGCACAGTTCTTTTGTTCTGAGAAAGCTCACTCTTCTGGCCCTATAAGAAACACATTAGAGTAGAAGACTGCTCTTTTCTCAAAAGCAGAGTGAGTTTCTTGTAAGTCGTGCTAGCGTTTGATTCCCAGTCCTAAATGGATTTGAATCACATGCAGTGTCTGGTCCTATGAGCAGGAGTTGTTTTCTGGTAAGGAAAGTCACTATTGCGCTCCCATTGCCATACACAGTGCGATTAGCACTCGCGTGTGTTCCCAGCAAGGACAGTGTATTGGACTGAAGTGGAGCTACTGTTCTTGTCAGTTTCCTAAGCAGTGTTGAACTAGATATGGCCCCTGTGTGTAGGAAGCACAGTTCGTTTGTTCTGAGCAAGCTCATTGTTCGGACCCAATAGGAAACACAGTAGAGTAGAAGAGTGCTCTTTCTCAAAAGCAGAGTGTGTTTCTTGTAAGGCGAGCTAGTGTTTGTTTCCCAGTCAAAAATGGAGTTGAATCCCATGCAGTTTCTGGTCCTACGAGCAAGAGGTGTTTTCTGATAAGAAGAGTCACTATTGCGTTAATATTGCCATACACAGTGCAAATAGCACTCGCGTCTGTTCCCAGCAAGTACAGTGTATTGGACTGAAGAGGAGCTACTGTTCTTGTCAGTTTCCTAAGCAGAGTTGAACTAGATATGGCCCGTGCGTGTAGGAAACATAGTTCTTTTGTCTGAGCAAGCTCACTGTTTGGAACCCATAGTAAACACAGTAGAGTAGGAGAGTGCTCTTTTCTCAAAAGCAAAGTGAGTTTCTTGTAAGGCGAGCTAGCGTTTGTTTCCCAGTCAGAAATGGAGTTGAATCCCATGCAGTTTCTGGTCCTACGAGCAAGAGTTGTTTTCTGGTAAGGAAAGACACTATTGCACTCCCATTGCCATACAAAGTGCAAATAGCAATGGCGTCTGTTCCCAGCAAGTACAGTGTATTGGACTGAAGAGGAGCTACTGTTCTTGTCAGTTTCCTAAGCAGAGTTGAACTAGATGTGGCCCGTGTACGTAGGAAGCACAGTTCTTTTGTTCTGAGCAAGCTCACTGTTCGGACCCCATAGGAAACACAGTAGAGTAGAAGAGTGCTCTTTTCTCAAAAGCAGAGTGTGTTTCTTGTAAGGCGAGCTAGCGTTTGTTTCCCAGTCCTAAATGGAGTTGATTCACATGCAGTTTTTGGTTTACGAGCAAGAATTGTTTTCTGGCAAGGAAAGTCACTATTGCTCTCCCATTGCCATACACAGTGCAAATAGCACTCGCGTCTGTTCCCAGCAAGTACAGTGTATTGGACTGAAAAGGAGCTACTGTTCTTGTCAGTTTCCTAAGCAGAGTTAAACTAGATGTGGCCCGTGTACGTAGGAAGCACAGTTCTTTTGTTCTGAGCAAGCTCACTGTTCGGACCCCATAGGAAACTGTGTAGAGTAGAAGAATGCTCTTTTCTCAAAAGCAGAGTGTGTTTCTTGTAAGGCGAGCTAGCGTTTGTTTCCCAGTCCTAAATGGAATTGATTCACATGCAGTTTTTGGTTTACGAGCAAGAATTGTTTTCTGGCAAGGAAAGTCACTATTGCTCTCCCATTGCCATACACAGTGCAAATAGCACTCGCGTCTGTTCCCAGCAAGTACAGTGTATTGGACTGAAGCAGAGCTACTGTTCTTGTCAGTTTCCTAAGCAGAGTTAAACTAGATGTGGCCCATGTACGTAGGAAGCACAGTTCTTTTGTTCTGAGCAAGCTCACTGTTCGGACCCCATAGGAAACTGTGTAGAGTAGAAGAATGCTCTTTTCTCAAAAGCAGAGTGTGTTTCTTGTAAGGCGAGCTAGCATTTGTTTCCCAGTCCTAAATGGAGTTGAATCACATGCAGTTTCTGGTCCTATGAGCAAGAGTTGTTTTCTGGTAAGAAGAGTCACTATTGCACTCCCATTGTCATACACAGGGTAAATAGCACTGGCGTCTGTTTCCAGCAAGTACAGTGTATTGGACTGAAACAGAGCTACTGTTCTTGTCAGTTTCCTAAGCAGAGTTGAATTAGATATGGCCGTGTGTGTAGGAAGCACAGTTCTTTTGTTCTGAGCAAGCTCACTATTCGGACCTCATAGGAAACACAGTAGTGTAGAAGAGTGCCCTTTTCCTAAAAGCAGAGTGTGTTTCTTGTAAGGCGAGCTAGCGTTTGTTTCCCAATCCTAAATGGAGTTGAATCACATGCAGTTTCTGATTCTAGGAGCACGAGTTTTTTCTGGTAAGAAGAGTCACTATTGCGCTCCCATTTTCATACACAGGGCAAATAGCACTGGCGTCTGTTCCCAGCATGTACAGTGTATTGGACTGAAGAGGATCTACTGTTCTTGTCAGTTTCCTAAGCAGAATTATACTAGATATGGCCGTGTGTGTAGGAAGCACAATTCTTTTGTTCTGAGCAAGCTCACTGTTCTGGTCCCTTAGGAAACACAGTAGAGTAGAAGAGTGCACTTTTCTCAAAAGCACAGTGTGTTTATTGTAAAGCGAGCTAGCGTTTGTTTCCCAGTCCTAAATGGAGTTGAATCCCATGCAGTTTCTGGTCCTATGAGCAAGAGTTGTTTTCTGGAAGGAAGAGTTACTATGCGCTCCCATTGCCATACACAGTACAAGTAGCACTCGCGTCTGTTCCCAGCAAGTACAGAGTATTGGACTGAAGAGGAGCTACTGTTCTTGTCAGTTTCCTAAGCATAGTTGAACTAGATATGGCCCGTGTGTGCAGGAAGCACAGTTCATTTTTTCTGAGCAAGCTCACTGTTCGGAACCCATAGGAAAAACAGTAGAGTAAAGAGTGCTCTTTTCTCAAAAGCAGAGTGTGTTTCTTGTAAGGCAAGCTAGCGTTTGTTTCCCAGTCCTAAATGGTGTTGAATCACATGCAGTTTTTGGTTTACGAGCAAGAGTTGTTTTCTGGTAAGGAAAGTCACTATTGCGCTCCCATTGCCACACACAGTGCAAATAGCACTCATGTCTGTTCCCAGCAAGTACAGTGTATTGGACTGAAGAGGAGCTACTGATCTTGTCAGTTTCCTAAGCAGAGTTGAACTAGATATGACCCGTATGTGTAGGAAGCACAGTTCTTTTGTTCTGAACAAGCTCACTGTTCGGAAAACTTAGGAAACACAGTACAGTAGAAGAGTGCTCTTTTGTCAAAAGCAGAGTGTGTTTCTTGTAAGGCGAGCTAGCATTTGTTTCCCAGTCCTAAAAGGAGTTGAGACACATGCAGTTTTTGGTCCTACGAGCAAGAGTTTTTTTCTGGTAAGGAAAGTCACTATTGCGTTCCCTTTGCCATACACAGTGCAAATAGCACTCGCGTCTATTCACAGCAAATACAGTGTATTGGACTGAAGAGGAGCTGTTTTCTTGTCAGTTTCCTAAGCAGAGTTGAATTAGATATGGCCCGTGTGTGTAGGAAGCACAATTCTTTTGTTCTGAGCAAGCTCACTGTTCAGACTCCATAGGAAACACAGTAGAGTAGAAGAGTGCTCTTTCTCAAAAGCAGAGTGTGTTTCTTGTAAGGCGAGCTAGTGTTTGTTTCCCAGTCAAAAATGGAGTTGAATCCCATGCAGTTTCTGGTCCTACGAGCAAGAGGTGTTTTCTGATAAGAAGAGTCACTATTGCGTTAATATTGCCATACACAGTGCAAATAGCACTCGCGTCTGTTCCCAGCAAGTACAGTGTATTGGACTGAAGAGGAGCTACTGTTCTTGTCAGTTTCCTAAGCAGAGTTGAACTAGATATGGCCCGTGCGTGTAGGAAACATAGTTCTTTTGTCTGAGCAAGCTCACTGTTTGGAACCCATAGTAAACACAGTAGAGTAGGAGAGTGCTCTTTTCTCAAAAGCAAAGTGAGTTTCTTGTAAGGCGAGCTAGCGTTTGTTTCCCAGTCAGAAATGGAGTTGAATCCCATGCAGTTTCTGGTCCTACGAGCAAGAGTTGTTTTCTGGTAAGGAAAGACACTATTGCACTCCCATTGCCATACAAAGTGCAAATAGCAATGGCGTCTGTTCCCAGCAAGTACAGTGTATTGGACTGAAGAGGAGCTACTGTTCTTGTCAGTTTCCTAAGCAGAGTTGAACTAGATGTGGCCCGTGTACGTAGGAAGCACAGTTCTTTTGTTCTGAGCAAGCTCACTGTTCGGACCCCATAGGAAACACAGTAGAGTAGAAGAGTGCTCTTTTCTCAAAAGCAGAGTGTGTTTCTTGTAAGGCGAGCTAGCGTTTGTTTCCCAGTCCTAAATGGAGTTGATTCACATGCAGTTTTTGGTTTACGAGCAAGAATTGTTTTCTGGCAAGGAAAGTCACTATTGCTCTCCCATTGCCATACACAGTGCAAATAGCACTCGCGTCTGTTCCCAGCAAGTACAGTGTATTGGACTGAAAAGGAGCTACTGTTCTTGTCAGTTTCCTAAGCAGAGTTAAACTAGATGTGGCCCGTGTACGTAGGAAGCACAGTTCTTTTGTTCTGAGCAAGCTCACTGTTCGGACCCCATAGGAAACTGTGTAGAGTAGAAGAATGCTCTTTTCTCAAAAGCAGAGTGTGTTTCTTGTAAGGCGAGCTAGCGTTTGTTTCCCAGTCCTAAATGGAATTGATTCACATGCAGTTTTTGGTTTACGAGCAAGAATTGTTTTCTGGCAAGGAAAGTCACTATTGCTCTCCCATTGCCATACACAGTGCAAATAGCACTCGCGTCTGTTCCCAGCAAGTACAGTGTATTGGACTGAAGCAGAGCTACTGTTCTTGTCAGTTTCCTAAGCAGAGTTAAACTAGATGTGGCCCATGTACGTAGGAAGCACAGTTCTTTTGTTCTGAGCAAGCTCACTGTTCGGACCCCATAGGAAACTGTGTAGAGTAGAAGAATGCTCTTTTCTCAAAAGCAGAGTGTGTTTCTTGTAAGGCGAGCTAGCATTTGTTTCCCAGTCCTAAATGGAGTTGAATCACATGCAGTTTCTGGTCCTATGAGCAAGAGTTGTTTTCTGGTAAGAAGAGTCACTATTGCACTCCCATTGTCATACACAGGGTAAATAGCACTGGCGTCTGTTTCCAGCAAGTACAGTGTATTGGACTGAAACAGAGCTACTGTTCTTGTCAGTTTCCTAAGCAGAGTTGAATTAGATATGGCCGTGTGTGTAGGAAGCACAGTTCTTTTGTTCTGAGCAAGCTCACTATTCGGACCTCATAGGAAACACAGTAGTGTAGAAGAGTGCCCTTTTCCTAAAAGCAGAGTGTGTTTCTTGTAAGGCGAGCTAGCGTTTGTTTCCCAATCCTAAATGGAGTTGAATCACATGCAGTTTCTGATTCTAGGAGCACGAGTTTTTTCTGGTAAGAAGAGTCACTATTGCGCTCCCATTTTCATACACAGGGCAAATAGCACTGGCGTCTGTTCCCAGCATGTACAGTGTATTGGACTGAAGAGGATCTACTGTTCTTGTCAGTTTCCTAAGCAGAATTATACTAGATATGGCCGTGTGTGTAGGAAGCACAATTCTTTTGTTCTGAGCAAGCTCACTGTTCTGGTCCCTTAGGAAACACAGTAGAGTAGAAGAGTGCACTTTTCTCAAAAGCACAGTGTGTTTATTGTAAAGCGAGCTAGCGTTTGTTTCCCAGTCCTAAATGGAGTTGAATCCCATGCAGTTTCTGGTCCTATGAGCAAGAGTTGTTTTCTGGAAGGAAGAGTTACTATGCGCTCCCATTGCCATACACAGTACAAATAGCACTCGCGTCTGTTCCCAGCAAGTACAGAGTATTGGACTGAAGAGGAGCTACTGTTCTTGTCAGTTTCCTAAGCATAGTTGAACTAGATATGGCCCGTGTGTGCAGGAAGCACAGTTCATTTTTTCTGAGCAAGCTCACTGTTCGGAACCCATAGGAAAAACAGTAGAGTAAAGAGTGCTCTTTTCTCAAAAGCAGAGTGTGTTTCTTGTAAGGCAAGCTAGCGTTTGTTTCCCAGTCCTAAATGGTGTTGAATCACATGCAGTTTTTGGTTTACGAGCAAGAGTTGTTTTCTGGTAAGGAAAGTCACTATTGCGCTCCCATTGCCACACACAGTGCAAATAGCACTCATGTCTGTTCCCAGCAAGTACAGTGTATTGGACTGAAGAGGAGCTACTGATCTTGTCAGTTTCCTAAGCAGAGTTGAACTAGATATGACCCGTATGTGTAGGAAGCACAGTTCTTTTGTTCTGAACAAGCTCACTGTTCGGAAAACTTAGGAAACACAGTACAGTAGAAGAGTGCTCTTTTGTCAAAAGCAGAGTGTGTTTCTTGTAAGGCGAGCTAGCATTTGTTTCCCAGTCCTAAAAGGAGTTGAGACACATGCAGTTTTTGGTCCTACGAGCAAGAGTTTTTTTCTGGTAAGGAAAGTCACTATTGCGTTCCCTTTGCCATACACAGTGCAAATAGCACTCGCGTCTATTCACAGCAAATACAGTGTATTGGACTGAAGAGGAGCTGTTTTCTTGTCAGTTTCCTAAGCAGAGTTGAATTAGATATGGCCCGTGTGTGTAGGAAGCACAATTCTTTTGTTCTGAGCAAGCTCACTGTTCAGACTCCATAGGAAACACAGTAGAGTAGAAGAGTGCTCTTTTCTCAAAAGCAGAGTGTGTTTCTTGTAAGGAGAGCTAGCGTTTATTTTCCAGTTCTAAATGGAGTTGAATCACATGCAGTTTTTTGTCCTACGAGCAAGAGTTGTTTTCTGGTAAGGAAAGTCACTATTGTGCTCCCATTGCCATACACAGTGCAAATATCACTCGCGTCTGTTCACAGCAAGTACAGTGTATTGGACTGAAGAGGAGCTACTGATCTTGTCAGTTTCCTAAGCAGAGTTGAACTAGATATGGCCCGTGTATGTAGGAAGCACAGTTCTTTTGTTCTGAGCAAGCTCACTGTTGAGACCCCATAGGAAAAAAAGTAGAGTAGAAGAGTGCTCTTTTGTCAAAAGCAGAGTGTGTTTCTTGTAAGGAGAGCTAGTGTTGGATTCCCAGTCAGAAATGAAGTTGAATCCCATGCACTTTCTGGTCCTACAAGCAAGAGTTGTTTTCTGGTAAGGAAAGTCACTCTTGCGCTTCCATTGCCATACACAGTGCAAATAGCACACGCGTCTGTTCCCAGCAAGTACAGTGTATTCGACTGAAGAGGAGCTACAGTTCTTGTCAGTTTCCTAAGCAGAGTTGAACTAGATATGGCCCGTGTGTGTAGGAAGCACAGTTCTTTTGTTCTGAACAAGCTCACTGTTCGGAAAACTTAGGAAACACAGTAGAGTAGAAGAGTGCTCTTTTCTCAAAAGCAGAGTGTGTTTCTTGTAAGGCGAGCTAGCATTTGTTTCCCAGTCCTAAAAGGAGTTGAGACACATGCAGTTTTTGGTCCTATGAGCAAGAGTTGTTTTCTGGTAAGGAAAGTCACTATTGTGCTCCCTTTGCCATACACAGTGCAAATAGCACTCGCGTCTGTTCCCAGCAAGCACAGTGTATTGGACTGAAGAGGAGCTACTGTTCTTGTCAGTTTCCTAAGAAGAGTTGAACTTGATATGGCCCGTGTATGTAGGAAGCACAGTTCTTTTGTTCTGAGCAAGCTCACTGTTCGGACACCATAGGAAACAGTGTTGAGTAGAAGAGTGCTCTTTTCTCAAAACGAGAGTCTGTTTCTTGTAAGGTGAGCTAGTGTTTGTTTCCCAGTCAGAAATGGAGTTGAATCACATGCAGTTTCTGGTCCTATGAGCAAGAGTTGTTTTCTGGAAAGAAGAGTTACTATGCGCTCCCATTGCCATACACAGTACAAATAGCACTCGCGTCTGTTCCCAGCAAGTACAGAGTATTGGACTGAAAAGGAGCTACTGTTCTTGTCAGTTTCCTAAGCATAGTTGAACTAGATATGGCCCGTGTGTGCAGGAAGCACAGTTCATTTTTTCTGAGCAAGCTCACTGTTCGGAACCCATAGGAAAAACAGTAGAGTAAAGAGTGCTCTTTTCTCAAAAGCAGAGTGTGTTTCTTGTAAGGCGAGCTAGCGTTTGTTTCCCAGTCCTAAATGGTGTTGAATCACATGCAGTTTTTGGTTTACGAGCAAGAGTTGTTTTCTGGTAAGGAAAGTCACTATTGCGCTCCCATTGCCACACACAGTGCAAATAGCACTCATGTCTGTTCCCAGCAAGTAAAGTGTATTGGACTGAAGAGGAGCTACTGATCTTGTCAGTTTCCTAAGCAGAGTTGAACTAGATATGACCCGTATGTGTAGGAAGCACAGTTCTTTTGTTCTGAACAAGCTCACTGTTCGGAAAACTTAGGAAACACAGTACAGTAGAAGAGTGCTCTTTTGTCAAAAGCAGAGTGTGTTTCTTGTAAGGCGAGCTAGCATTTGTTTCCCAGTCCTAAAAGGAGTTGAGACACATGCAGTTTTTGGTCCTACGAGCAAGAGTTTTTTTCTGGTAAGGAAAGTCACTATTGCGTTCCCTTTGCCATACACAGTGCAAATAGCACTCGCGTCTATTCACAGCATGTACAGTGTATTGGACTGAAGAGGAGCTGTTTTCTTGTCAGTTTCCTAAGCAGAGTTGAATTAGATATGGCCCGTGTGTGTAGGAAGCACAGTTCTTTTGTTCTGAGCAAGCTCACTGTTCAGACTCCATAGGAAACACAGTAGAGTAGAAGAGTGCTCTTTTCTCAAAAGCAGAGTATGTTTCTTGTAAGGAGAGCTAGCGTTTATTTTCCAGTTCTAAATGGAGTTGAATCACATGCAGTTTTTTGTCCTACGAGCAATAGTTGTTTTCTGGTAAGGAAAGTCACTATTGTGCTCCCATTGCCATACACAGTGCAAATATCACTCGCGTCTGTTCACAGCAAGTACAGTGTATTGGACTGAAGAGGAGCTACTGATCTTGTCAGTTTCCTAAGCAGAGTTGAACTAGATATGGCCCGTGTATGTAGGAAGCACAGTTCTTTTGTTCTGAGCAAGCTCACTGTTGAGACCCCATAGGAAAAAAAGTAGAGTAGAAGAGTGCTCTTTGGTCAAAAGCAGAGTGTGTTTCTTGTAAGGAGAGCTAGTGTTGGTTTCCCAGTCAGAAATGAAGTTGAATCCCATGCACTTTCTGGTCCTACAAGCAAGAGTTGTTTTCTGGTAAGGAAAGTCACTCTTGTGCTTCCATTGCCATACACAGTGCAAATAGCACACGCGTCTGTTCCCAGCAAGTACAGTGTATTCGACTGAAGAGGAGCTACAGTTCTTGTCAGTTTCCTAAGCAGAGTTGAACTAGATATGGCCCGTGTGTGTAGGAAGCACAGTTCTTTTGTTCTGAACAAGCTCACTGTTCGGAAAACTTAGGAAACACAGTAGAGTAGAAGAGTGCTCTTTTCTCAAAAGCAGAGTGTGTTTCTTGTAAGGCGAGCTAGCATTTGTTTCCCAGTCCTAAAAGGAGTTGAGACACATGCAGTTTTTGCTCCTATGAGCAAGAGTTGTTTTCTGGTAAGGAAAGTCACTATTGTGCTCCCTTTGCCATACACAGTGCAAATAGCACTCGCGTCTGTTCCCAGCAAGCACAGTGTATTGGACTGAAGAGGAGCTACTGTTCTTGTCAGTTTCCTAAGAAGAGTTGAACTTGATATGGCCCGTGTATGTAGGAAGCACAGTTCTTTTGTTCTGAGCAAGCTCACTGTTCGGACACCATAGGAAACAGTGTTGAGTAGAAGAGTGCTCTTTTCTCATAACGAGAGTCTGTTTCTTGTAAGGCGAGCTAGTGTTTGTTTTCCAGTCAGAAATGGAGTTGAATCACATGCAGTTTCTGGTCCTACGAGCAAGAGTTGTTTTCTGGTAAGGAATCACTATTGCACTCCCATTGCCTACACAGTGCAAATAGCACTCGCTTCTGTTCCCAGCAAGTACAGTGTATTGGACTGAAGAGGAGCTAGTGTTCTTGTCAGTTTTTTAAGCAGAATTTAACTAGATATGGCCGTGTGTGTAGGAAGCACAGTTCTTCTGTTCTGAGCAAGCTCACTGTTCGGACCCCAAAGGAAACACAGTAGAGTAGAAGTGTGCTCTTTTCTCAGAGCAGAGTGTGTTTCTTGTAAGGCGAGCTAGCGCTTATTTTCCAGTTCTAAATGGACTTGAATCACATGCAGTTTTTTGTCCTACGAGCAAGAGATGTTTTCTGGTAAGGAAAGTCACTATTGTGCTCCCATTGCCATACACAGTGCAAATAGCACTCGCGTCTGTTAACAGCAAGTACAGTGTATTGGACTGAAGAGGAGCTCTTTTCTTGTCAGTTTCCTAAGCAGAGTTGAACTAGATATGGCCTGTGTGTGTAGGAAGCACAGTTCTTTTGTTCTGAGCAAGCTCACTGTTCGGACCCCATAGGAAAAAAAGTAGAGTAGAAGAGTGCTCTTTTCTCAAAAGCAGAGTGTGTTTCCTGTAAGGCGAGCTAGTGTTTGTTTCCCAGTCCTAATTGGAGTTGATTCTCATGCAGTTTCTGGTCCTACGAGCAAGAGTTGTTTTCTGATAAGAAGAGTCACTATTGCGCTCCCATTGTCATACACAGGGCAAATAGCACTAGCGTCTGATAGCAGCATGTACAGTGTATTGGACTGAAGGGTATCTACTGTTCTTCTCAGTTTCCTAAGCAGAATTGAACTAGACATGGCCCGTGTGTCTAGGAAGCACAGTTCTTTTGTTCTGAGCAAGCTCACTGTTCGGACCCCATAGGAAACACAGTAGAGTAGAAGAGTGCTCTTTTCTCAAAAGCAGAGTGAGTTTCTTGTAAGGCGAGCTAGCGTTTGTTTCCCAGTCCTAAATGGAGTTGAATCCCATGCAGTTTTTGGTTTACGAGCAAGAGTTGTTTTCTGGTAAGGAAAGTCACTATTGCGCTCCCATTGCCATACACAGTGCAAATAGCACTCATGTCTGTTCCCAGCAAGTACAGTGTATTGGACTGAAGAGGAGCTACTGATCTTGTCAGTTTCCTAAGCAGAGTTGAACTAGATATGGCCAGTGTATGTAGGAAGCACATTTCTTTTGTTCTGAGCAAGCTCACTGTTCAGAACCCATAGGAAAAAAAGTAGAGTAGAAGAGTGCTCTTTTCTCAAAAGCAGAGTGTGCTTCTTGTAAGGCGAGCTAGCATTTGTTTCCCAGTCCTAAAAGGAGTTGAATCACATGCAGTTTTCGGTCCTACGAGCAAGAGCTGTTTTCTGGTAAGGAAAGTCACTATTGAGTTCCCATTATTATACACAGTGCAAATAGCACTCGCGTCAGTTCCCAGCAAGTACAGTGTATTGGACTGAAGAGGAGCTACTGTTCTTGCCAGTTTCCTAAGCAGAGTTGAATTAGATATGGCCCGTGTGTGTAGGAAGCACAGTTCTTTTGTTCTGAGCAAGCTCACTGTTCAGACCCCATAGGAAAAAAGTAGAGTAGAAGAGTGCTCTTTTCTCAACAGCAGAGTGTGTTTCTTGTAAGGCAAGCTAGCGTTTGTTTCCCAGTCCTAAAAGGAGTTGAATCACATGCAGTTTTTGGTCCTACGAGCAAGAGTTGTTTTCTAGATAGAAGAGTCACTATTGCGTTCCCATTGTCATACACAGGGCAAATAGCACTGGCGACTGTTCCCAGCATTTACAGTGTATTGGACTGAACAGGAGCTACTCTCCTTGTCAGTTTGCTAAGCAGAGTTGAACTATATATGGCCCTTGTGTGTAGGAAGCACAGTTCTTTTGTTCTCAGCAAGCTCACTGTTCGGATCCCATAGGAAACACAGTAGAGTAGAAGAGTGTCTTTTCTCAAAAGCAGAGTGTGTTTCTTGTAAGGCGAGCTAGCGTTTGTTTCCCAGTCCTAAAAGGAGTTGAATCACATGCAGTTTTTGGTCCTACGAGCAGGAGTTGTTTTCTGGTAAGAAGAGTCACTATTACGCTCCCATTGTCATGCACAGGGCAAATAGCACTCGCGTCTGTTCCCAGCATGTAAAGTGTATTGGACTGAAAAGAATCTACTGTTCTTGTCAGGTTCCTAAGCAGAATTGATCTAGATATGGCCGTGTGTGTAGGAAGCACAGTTCTTTTGTTCTGAGCAAGCTCACTGTTCTGGCCATATAGGAAACACAGTAGAGTACAAGAGTGCTCTTTTCTCAAAAGCAGAGTCTGTTTCTTGTAAGGAGAGCTAGCTTTTATTTCCCAGTTCTAAATGGAGTTGAATCACATGCAGTTTTCGGTCCTACGAGCAAGAGTTGTGTTCTGGTAAGGAAAGTCACTATTGTGCTCCCTTTGCCATACAGTGTGCAAATAGCACTCTCTTCTGTTCCCAGCTAGTACAGTGTATTGGACTGAAGAGGAGCTACTCTTCTTGTCAGTTTCCTAAGTAGAGTTGAACTAGATATGGCCCGTATATGTAGGAAGCACAGTTCTTTTGTTCAAAGCAAGCTCACTGTTCAGACGCCATAGGAAACACAGTAGAGTAGAAGAGTGTTCTTTTCTCAAAAGCAGAGTGTGTTTCTTGTAAGGAGAGCTAGTGTTTGTTTTCCAGTCAGAAATGGAGTTGAATCCCATGCAGTTTCTGGTCCTACGAGCAAGAGTTTTTTTCTCTTAAAAAGAGTCACTATTGCGCTCCCATTGTCATACACAAAGCAAATAGCACACGCGTCTGTTCCCAGCAATTACAGTGTATTGGACTGAAGAGGAGCTACTGTTCTTGTCAGATTTTAAGCAGAATTTAACTAGATATGTCCGTGTGTGTAGGAAGCACAATTCTTCTGTTCTGAGCAAGCTCACTGTTCGGACCCCATAGGAAACACAGTAGAGTAGAAGTGTGCTCTTTTCTCAAAAGCAGAGTGTTTCTTGTAAGGTGAGCTAGCGTTTATTTTCCAGTTCTAAGTGGAGTTGAATCACATGCAGTTTTTTGTCCTACTAGCAAGAGTTGTTTTCTGGTAAGGAAAGTCACTATTGTGCTCCCATTGCCATACACAGTGCAAATAGCACTCACGTCTGTTCCCAGCAAGTACAGTGTATTGGACTGAAGAGGAGCTACTGATCTTGTCAGTTTCCTAAGCAGAGTTGAACTAGATATGGCCCGTGTATGTAGGAAGCACAGTTCTTTTGTTCTGAGCAAGCTCTCTGTTGAGACCCCATAGGAAAAAAAGTAGAGTAGAAGAGTGCTCTTTTGTCAAAAGCAGAGTGTGTTTCTTGTAAGGAGAGCTAGTGTTGGTTTCCCAGTCAGAAATGAAGTTGAATCCCATGCACTTTCTGGTCCTACAAGCAAGAGTTGTTTTCTGGTAAGGAAAGTCACTCTTGCGCTTCCATTGCCATACACAGTGCAAATAGCACACGTGTCTGTTCCCAGCAAGTACAGTGTATTGGACTGAAGAGGAGCTACAGTTCTTGTCAGTTTCCTAAGCAGAATTGAACTAGATATGGCCCGTGTGTGTAGGAAGCACAGTTCTTTTGTTCTGAACAAGCTCACTGTTCGGAAATCTTAGGAAACACAGTAGAGTAGAAGAGTGCTCTTTTCTCAAAAGCAGAGTGTGTTTCTTGTAAGGCGAGCTAGCATTTGTTTCCCAGTCCTAAAAGGAGTTGAGACACATGCAGTTTTTGGTCCTATGAGCAAGAGTTGTTTTCTGGTAAGGAACGTCACTATTGTGCTCCCTTTGCCATACACAGTGCAAATAGCACTCGCGTCTGTTCCCAGCAAGCACAGTGTATTGGACTGAAGAGGAGCTACTGTTCTTGTCAGTTTCCTAAGAAGAGTTGAACTTGATATGGCCCGTGTATGTAGGAAGCACAGTTCTTTTGTTCTGAGCAAGCTCACTGTTCGGACACCATAGGAAACAGTGTTGAGTAGAAGAGTGCTCTTTTCTCAAAATGAGAGTCTGTTTCTTGTAAGGCGAGCTAGTGTTTGTTTCCCAGTCAGGAATGGAGTTGAATCACATGCAGTTTCTGGTCCTACGAGCAAGAGTTGTTTTCTGGTAAGAAATCACTATTGGGCTCCCATTGCCTACACAGTGCAAATAGCACTCGCTTCTGTTCCCAGCAAGTACAGTGTATTGGACTGAAGAGGAGCTACTGTTCTTGTCAGTTTTTTAAGCAGAATTTAACTAGATATGGCCGTGTGTGTAGGAAGCACAGTTCTTCTGTTCTGAGCAAGCTCACTGTTCGGACCCCAAAGGAAACACAGTAGAGTAGAAGTATGCTCTTTTCTCAAAAGCAGCGTGTGTTTCTTGTAAGGCGAGCTAGCGTTTATTTTCCAGTTCCAAATGGACTTGAATCACATGCAGTTTTTTGTCCTACGAGCAAGAGTTGTTTTCTGGTAAGAAAAGTCACTATTGTGCTCCCATTGCCATACACAGTGCAAATAGCACTCGCGTCTGTTCACAGCAAGTACAGTGTATTGGACTGAAGAGGAGCTCTTTTCTTGTCAGTTTCCTAAGCAGAGTTGAACTAGATATGGCCTGTGTGTGTAGGAAGCACAGTTCTTTTGTTCTGAGCAAGCTCACTGTTCGGACCCCATAGGAAAAAAAGTAGAGTAGAAGAGTGCTCTTTTCTCAAAAGCAGAGTGTGTTTCTTGTAAGGCGAGCTAGTGTTTGTTTCCCAGTCCTAATTGGAGTTGATTCTCATGCAGTTTCTGGTCCTACGAGCAAGAGTTGTTTTCTGATAAGAAGAGTCACTATTGTGCTCCCATTGTCATACACAGGGCAAATAGCAGTAGCATCTGATAGCAGCATGTACAGTGTATTGGACTGAAGAGGATCTACTGTTCTTGTCAGTTTCCTAAGCAGAATTGAACTAGACATGGCCCGTGTGTCTAGGAAGCACAGTTCTTTTGTTCTGAGCAAGCTCACTGTTCTGGCCCTATAGGAAACACAAGAGAGTAGAAGAGTGCTCTTTTCTCAAAAGCAGAGTGTGTTTCTTGTAAGGCGAGTTAGTGTTTGTTTCCCAGTTCTAAATGGAGTTGAATCACATGCAGTTTTCAGTCCTACGAGCAAGAGCAGTTTTCTGGTAAGGAAAGTCACTATTGAGTTCCCATTACCATACACAGTGCAAAAAGCACTCGTGTCTGTTCCCAGCAAGTACAGTGTATTGGACTGAAGAGGAGCTACAGTTCTTGTCAGTTTCCTAAGCAGAGTTGAACTAGATATGGCCCGTGTGTGTAGGAAGCACAGTTCTTTTGTTCTGAAGAAGCTCACTGTTCGGAAATCTTAGGAAACACAGTAGAGTAGAAGCTGCTCTTTTCTCAAAAGCAGAGTGTGTTTCTTGTAAGGCGAGCTAGCATTTGTTTCCCAGTCCTAAAAGGAGTTGAGACACATGCAGTTTTTGGTCCTATGAGCAAGAGTTGTTTTCTGGTAAGGAAAGTCACTATTGTGCTCCCTTTGCCATACACAGTGCAAATAGCACTCGCGTCTGTTCCCAGCTAGTACAGTGTATTGGACTGAAGAGGAGCTACTGTTCTTGTCAGTTTCCTAAGTAGAGTTGAACTAGATATGGCCCGTGTATGTAGGAAGCACAGTTCTTTTGTTCAAAGCAAGCTCACTGTTCAGACTCCATAGGAAACACAGTAGAGTAGAAGAGTGCTCTTTTCTCAAAAGCAGAGTGTGTTTCTTTTAAGGCGAGCTAGCGTTTGTTTCCCAGTTCTAAATGGAGTTGAATCACATGCAGTTTTTGGTTTAAGAGCAACAGTTGTTTTCTGGTAAGGAAAGTCACTATTGCGCTCCCATTGCCATACACAGTGCAAATAGCACTCACGTCTGTTCCCAGCAAGTACAGTGTATTGGACTGAAGAGGAGCTACTGATCTTGTCAGTTTCCTAAGCAGAGTTGAACTAGATATGGCCCGTGTATGTAGGAAGCACAGTTCTTTTGTTCTGAGCAAGCTCATTGTTGAGACCCCATAGGAAAAAAAGTAGAGTAGAAGAGTGCTCTTTTGTCAAAAGCAGAGTGTGTTTCTTGTAAGGAGAGCTAGTGTTGGTTTCCCAGTCAGAAATGAAGTTGAATCCCATGCACTTTCTGGTCCTACAAGCAAGAGTTGTTTTCTGGTAAGGAAAGTCACTATTGTGCTTCCAATGCCATACACAGTGCAAATAGCACACGCGTCTGTTCCCAGCAAGTACAGTGTATTGGACTGAAGAGGAGCTACTGTTCTTGTCAGTTTCCTAAGCAGAGTTGAACTACATATGGCCCGTGTGTAGGAAGCACAGTTCTTTTGTTCTGAACAAGCTCACTGTTCGGAAAACTTAGGAAACACAGTACAGTAGAAGAGTGCTCTTTTCTCAAAAGCAGAGTGTGTTTCTTGTAAGGTGAGCTAGCGTTTGTTTCCCAATCCTAAATGGAGTTGAATCACATGCAGTTTTTGGTTTACGAGCAACAGTTGTTTTCTGGTAAGGAAAGTCACTATTGCGCTCCCATTGCCATACACAGTGCAAATAGCACTCACGTCTGTTGCCAGCAAGTACAGTGTATTGGACTGAAGAGGAGCTACTGATCTTGTCAGTTTCCTAAGCAGAGTTGAACTAGATATGGCTCGTGTATGTAGGAAGCACAGTTGTTTTGTTCTGAGCAAGATCACTGTTCAGACCCCATAGGAAAAAAAGTAGAGTAGAAGAGTGCTCTTTTCTCAACAGCAGAGTGTGTTTCTTGTAAGGCAAGCTAGTGTTTGTTTCCCAGTCCTAAAAGGAATTGAATCACATGCAGTTTTTGGTCCTACGAGCAAGAGTTGTTTTCTAGAAAGAAGAGTCACTATTGCGTTCCCATTGCCATACACAGTGCAAATAGCACTGGCGACTGTTCCCAGCATTTACAGTGTATTGGACTGAACAGGAGCTACTGTCCTTGTCAGTTTGCTAAGCAGAGTTGAACTATATATGGCCCTTGTGTGTAGGAAGCACAGATCTTTTGTTCTCAGCAAGCTCACTGTTCGGATCCCATAGGAAACACAGTAGAATAGAAGAGTGCTCTTTTCTCAAAAGCAGAGTGTGTTTCTTGTAAGGGGAGCTAGTGTTTGGTTCCCAGTCAGAAGTGGAGTTGAATCCCATGCAGTTTCTGGTCCTATGAGCAAGAGTTGTTTTCTGGTAAGAAGAGTCACTATTGAGCTCCCATTGCCATACACAGTGCAAATAGCACTCGCGTCTGTTCCCAGCAAGTACAGTGTATTGGACTGAGGATCTACTGTTCTTGTCAGTTTCCTAAGCAGAATTGAACTATATATGGCCGTGTATAGGAAGCACAGTTCTTTTGTTCTGAGCAAGCTCACTGTTCGGACCCCATAGGAAACACAGTAGAGTAGAAGAGTGCTGTTTTCTCTAAAGCAGAGTGTGTTTCATGTAAGGCGAGCTAGCACTTGTTTCCCATTCCTAAATGGAGTTGAATCACATGCTGTTTCTAGTCCTATGAGCAAGAGTTGTTTTCTCGTAAGGAAAGTCACTATTGTGCTCCCATTGCCATACACAGTGCAAATAGCACTCGTGTCTGTATCAGACTCAAGAGGAGCTACTGTTCTTGTCAGTTTCCTAAGCAGAATTGAACTATATATGGCCGTGTGTAGGAAGCACAGTTCTTTTGTTCTGAGCAAGCTCACTGTTCGGACCCCATAGGAAAAAAAGTAGAGTAGAAGAGTGATCTTTTCTCAAAAGCAGAGTGTGTTTCTTGTAAGGCGAGCTAGCATTTGTTTTCCAGTCCTAAAAGGAGTTGAGACACATGCAGTTTTTGGTCCTACGAGCATGAGTTTTTTTCTGGTAAGGAAATTCACAATTGCTTTCCCTTTGCCATACACAGTGCAAATAGCACTCGCATCTACTCACAGCAAGTACAGTGTATTGGGCTGAAGAGGAGCTCTTTTCTTCTCAGTTTCCTAAGCAGAGTTGAATTAGATATGGCCCGTGTGTGTAGGAAGCACAGTTCTTTTGTTCTGAGCAAGCTCACTGTTCAGACCCCATAGGAAACACAGTAGAGTAGAAGAGTGCTCTTTTCTCAAAAGCAGAGTGTGTATCTTGTAAGGAGAGCTAGTGTTTGTTGCCCAGTCAGAAATGGAGTTGAATCCCATGCAGTTTCTGGTCCTACGAGCAAGAGTTGTTTTCTGGTAAGAAGAGTCACTATTGCGCTCCCATTGTCATACACAGGGCAAATAGCACACGCGTCTGTTCCCAGCAAGTACAGTCTATTGGACTGAAGAGGAGCTACTATTCTTGTCAGTTTTTTAAGCAGAATTTAACTAGATATGGCCGTGTGTGTAGGAAGCACAGTTCTTCTGTTCTGAGCAAGCTCACTGTTCGGACCCCAAAGGAAACACAGTAGAGTAGATGTGTGCTCTTTTCTCAAAATCAGAGTGTGTTTCTTGTAAGGCGAGCTAGCGTTTATTTTCCAGTTCTAAATGGAGTTGAATCACATGCAGTTTTTTGTCCTACGTGCAAGAGTTGTTTTCTGGGAAGGAAAGTCACTATTGTGCTCCCATTGCCATACACAGTGCAAATAGCACTCTCGTCTGTTCCCAGCAAGTACAGTGTATTGGACTGAAGAGGAGCTTCTGTTCTTGTCAGTTTCCTAAGCAGAGTTGAACTAGATATGGCCCGTGTGTGTAGTAAGCACAGTTCTTTTATTCTGAGCAAGCTCACTGTTACGACCCCATAGGAAACACAGTAGAGTAGAAGACTGCTCTTTTCTCAAAAGCAGAGTGTGTTTCTTGTAAGGCGTGCTAGCGTTTGTTTCACAGTCCTAAATGGAGTTGAATCACATGCAGTTTTTGGTTTACGAGCAAGAGTTCTTTTCTGGTAAGGAAAGTCACTATTGTGCTCCCATTGCCATACACAGTGCAAATAGCACTCATGTCTGTTCCCAGCAAGTACAGTGTATTGGACTGAAGAGGAGCTACTGATCTTGTCAGTTTCCTAAGCAGAGTTGAACTAGATATGGCCCGTGTATGTAGGAAGCACAGTTCTTTTGTTCTGAGCAAGCTCACTGTTCAAACCCCATAGGAAAAAAAGTCGAGTAGAAGAGTGCTCTTTTCTCAGAAGCAGAGTGTGTTTCTTGTAAGGCGAGCTAGTGTTTGTTTCCCACTATTAAAAGGAGTTGAATCACATGCAGTTTTTGGTCCTACGAGAAAGAGTTGTTTTCTGGTAAGAAGAGTCACTATTGCACTCGCATTGTAATGCACAGGGCAAATAACACTCGCGTCTTTTCCCAGCATGTAAAGTGTATTGTACTGAAAAGAATCTACTGTTCTTGTCAGGTTCCTAAGCAGAATTGATCTAGATATGGCCGTGTGTGTAGGAAGCACAGTTCTTTTGTTCTGAGCAAGCTAACTTTTCTGGCCACATAGGAAACACAATAGAGTAGAAGAGTGCTCTTTTCTCAAAAGCAGAGTCTATTTCTTGTAAGGCGAGCTAGCGTTTATTTCCCAGTTCTAAATGGAGTTGAATCCCATGCAGTTTCTGGTCCTATGAGCAAGAGTTGTTTTCTGGTAAGAAGAGTCACTATTGCGCTCCCATTGTCATACACAGGGCAAATAGCACACGCGTCTGTTCCCAGCAAGTACAGTGTATTGGACTGAAGAGGACCTACTGTTCTTGTCAGTTTCCTAAGCAGAGTTGAACTAGATATGGCCCGTGTGTTTAGGAAGCACAGTTCTTTTGTTCTGAGCAAGCTCACTCTTCTGGCCCTATAGGAAACACAGTAGAGTAGAAGAGTGCTCTTTGCTCAAAAGCAGAGTGTGTTTCTTGTAAGGCGAGCTTGCATTTGTTTCCCAGTCCTAAATGGAGTTTAATCACATGCAGTTTCTGGTCCTACAAGCAAGAGTTGTTTCCTCGTATGTAGAGTCACTATTACTCTCCCTTTGCCATACACAGTGCAAATAGCACTCGCGTCTGTTCCCAGCAAGTACAGTGTTTTGGACTGAAGAGGATCTACTGTCCTTGTCAGTTTCCTAAGCAGAGTTGAACTCCATATGGCCCGTGTACATAGGAAGCACAGTTCTTTTGTTCTGAGCAAGCTCACTGTTTGGACCCCATAGGAAACACAGTAGAGTAGAAGAGTGCTCTTTTCTCAAAAGCAGAGTGTGTTTCTTGTAAGGAGAGCTAGTGTTTGTTTCCCAGTCAGAAATGGAGTTGAATCACATGCAGTTTCTGGTCCTACGAGCAAGAGTTGTTTTCTGTTGAGGAATCACTATTGCGCTCCCATTGCCATACACAGTGCAAATAGCACTCGCGTCTGTTCCCAGCAAGTACAGTGTATTGGACTGAAAAGAAGCTACTGTTCTCGTCAGTTTCCTAAGCAGAGTTGAACTAGATATGGCCCGTGTGTGTAGGAAGCACAGTTCTTTTGTTCTTAGCAAGCTCACTGTTTAGACCCCATAGGAAACACAGTAGAGTAGGAGAGTGCTCTTTTCTCAAAAGCAGAGTGAATTTCTTGTAAGACGAGCTAGCGTTTGTTTTCCAGTCAGAAATGGAATTGAATCCCATGCAGTTTCTGGTCCTATGTGCAATAGTTGTTTTCTGATAAGAAGAGTCACTATTGCGTTCCTATTGCAATATACAGTGCAAATTGCACTCATGTCTGTTCCCACCAAGTACAGTGTATTGGACTGAAGAGGAGCTATTGTTCTTGTCATTTTCCTAAGCAGAGTTGAACTAGATATGCCCTGTGTGTGTAGGAAGCACAGTTCTTTTGTTCTGAGCAAGCTCACTGTTCGGACCCCATAGGAAACACAGTAGAGTAGAAGAGTGCTCTTTTCTCAAATGCAGAGTGTGTTTCTTATAATGCGAGATAACGTTTGTTTCCCAGTCCTAAATGGAGTTGAATCACATGCAGTTTTTGGTCCTATGAGCAAGAGTTTTTTTCTGGTAGGTAAGTCTCTATTGTGCTCCCATTGCCAAACACAGTGAGACAGCACTTGCGTTTGTTCCCAGCAAGTACAGGGTATTGGACTGAGGAGGAGCTACTGTTCTTGTCAGTTTCCTAAGCACAGTTGAACTAGATATGGCCCGTGTGTGCAGGAAGCACAGTTCTTTTTTTCTGAGCAAGCTCACTGTTCGGTTCCCATAGGAAAAACAGTAGAGTAGAAGAGTGCTTATTTCTCAAAAGCAGAGTGTGTTTCTTGTAATGCGAGCTTGCGTTTGTTTCCCAGTCCTAAATGGATTTGAATCACATGCAGTTTCTGGTCCTACGAGCAAGAGTTGTTTTCTGGTAAGAAGAGTCACTATTGTGCTCCCATTGTCATACACAGGGCAAATAGCACTGGCGTCTCTTCCCAGCAAGTACAGTGTATTGGACTGAAGAGGATCTACTGTACTTGTCAGTTTCCTAAGCAGAATTGAACTAAATATGGCGGTGTGTTTAGGAAGCACAGTTCTTTTGTTCTGAGCAAGCTCACTGTTTAGGCCCCATAGGAAACACAGTAGAGTAGAAGAGTGCTCTTTTCTCAAAAGCAGAGTGTGTTTCTTGTAAGGCGAGCTAGGGTTTGTTTCCCAGTCCTAAATGGACTTGAATCCCATGCAGTTTCTGGTCCTACGAGCAAGAGTTGTTTTCTGGTAAGAAGAGTCACTATTGCGGTCCTAATGCAATATACAGTGCAAATAGCACTCGTGTCTGTTCCCAGCAAGTACAGTGTATTGGACTGAAGAGGAGCTACTGTTCTTGACAGTTTCCTAAGCAGAGTTGAACTAGATATGGCCCGTGTGTGTAGGAAGCACAGTTCCTTTGTTCTGAGCAAGCTCACTGTTAGGACCCCATAGGAAACACAGTATAGTAGAAGAGTGCTCTTTTCTCAAAAGCAGAGTGTGTTTCTTGTAATGCGAGCTAGCATTTGTTTCTCAGTCCTAAATGGAGATGAATCACATGCAGTTTTTGGTCCTACGAGCAAGAGTTGTTTTTGGTAAGGAAAGTCACTATTGCGCTCCCATTGCCATACACAGTGCAAACAGCACTTCCGTCTGTTCCCAGCAAGTACAGTGTATTGGACTGAAGAGCAGCTACTGTTCTTGTCAGTATCCTAAGCAGAGCTGAACTAGATATGGCCCGTGTGTGTAGGAAGCACAGTTCTTTTGTTCTGACCAAGCACAATGTTCGGACCCCATAGGAAACCCTGTAGTGTAGAAGAGTGCCCTTTTCTAAAAAGCAGAGTGTGTTTCTTGTAAGGCGAGCTAGCGTTTGTTTCCAAGTCGTAAATGGAGTTGAATCCCATGAAGTTTCTGTTCCTACGAGCAAGAGTTGTTTTCTGGTAAGAAGAGTCACTATTGCGCTCCCTTTGTCATACACAGGTCAAATAGCACTGGCGTCTGTTCCCAGCAAGTACAGTGTATTGGACTGAAGAGGATCTACTGTAGTTGTTAGTTTCCTAAGCAGAATTGAACTAGATATGGCCCGTGTGTGTAGGAAGCACAGTTCTTTTGTTCTGAGCAAGCTCACTTTTAGGACCCAATAGGAAACACAGTAGATTAGAAGAGTGCTCTTTTCTCAAAAGCAGAGTGTGTTTCTTGTAAGGTGATCTAGCGTTTGTTTCCTAGACCTAAATGGAGTTGAATCACATGCAGTTTTTGGTCCTACAAGCAAGAGTTATTTTCTAGAAAGAAGAGTCACTATTGCGCTCCCATTGTCATACACAGGGCAAATAGCACTCGCGTCTGTTCCCAGCATGTACAGTGTATTGTACTGAGGAGGAGCTACTGTTCTTGTCAGTTTCCTAAGCACAGTTGAACTAGATATAGCCCGTGTGTACAGGAAGCACAGTTCTTTTTTTCTGAGCAAGCTCACTGTTCGGTTCCCATAGGAAAAACAGTAGAGTAGAAGAGTGCTCATTTCTCAAAAGCAGAGTGTGTTTCTTGTAATGTGAGCTTGCGTTTGTTTCCCAGTCCTAAATGGAGTTGAATCACATGCAGTTTCTGGTCCTACGAGCAAGAGTTGTTTTCTGGTAAGAAGAGTCACTATTGTGCTCCCATTGTCATACACAGGGCAAATAGCACTGGCGTCTCTTCCCAGCAAGTACAGTGTATTGGACTGAAGAGGATCTACTGCACTTGTCAGTTTCCTAAGCAGAATTGAACTAGATATGGCCGTGTGTTTAGGAAGCACAGTTCTTTTGTTCTGAGCAAGCTCACTGTTTAGGCCCCATAGGAAACACAGTAGAGTAGAAGAGTGCCCTTTTCTAAAAAGCAGAGTGTGTTTCTTGTAAGGCGAGCTAGCGTTTGTTTCCCAGTCGTAAATGGAGTTGAATCCCATGCGGTTTCTGTTCCTACGAGCAAGAGTTGTTTTCTGGAAAGAAGAGTCAGTATTGCCCTCCCATTGCCGTAGACAGTGCAAATAGCACTCGCTTCTGTTCCCAGCAAGTACAGTGTAGTGGACTGAAGAGGAGCTACTGTTCTCGTGAGTTTCCTAAGCAGAGTTGAACTAGATATGGCCCGTGTGTGTAGGAAGCACAGTTCTTTTGTTCTGAGCAAGCTCACTGTTCTGGCCCTATAGGAAACACTGTAGAGTAGAAGAGTGCTCCTTTCTCAAAAGCAGAGTGTGTTTCTTGCAAGGTGAGATTGCGTTTGTTTCCCAGTCCTAAGTGGAGTTGAGACACATGCAGTTTTTGGTCAGACGAGCAAGAGTTTTTTTCTGGTAAGAAGAATCACTATTGGGCTCCCATTGTCATGCACAGGGCAAATAGCACACGCGTCTGTTTCCAGCAAGTACAGTGTATTGGACTGAAGAGGAGCTACAGTTCTTGTCAGTTTCCTAAGCAGAATTGAACTAGATATGGCCCGTGTGTAGGAAGCACAGTTCTTTTATTCTGCGCAAGCTCACTGTTCGGACCCCTTAGGAAAAAAGTAGAGTAGAAGAGTGCTCTTTTCTCAAAAGCAGAGTGTGTTTCTTTTAGGCGAGCTAGCGATTGTTTCCCAGTCCTAAGTGGTGTTGAATCACTTGCAGATCTGTTCCTACGAACAAGAGTTGTTTTCTGGTAAGAAGAGTCACTATTGCGCTCCCATTGTCATGAACAGGGCAAATAGCACTGGCGACTGTTCCCAGCATGTAAAGTGTATTGGACTGAAGAGAATCTACTGTTCTTGTCAGGTTCTTAAGCAGAATTGAACTAGATATGGCCGTGTGTGTACGAAGCACAGTTCTTTTGTTCTGAGCAAGCTCACTGTTCGGACCCCATAGGAAACACAATAGAGTAGAAGAGTGCTCTTTTCTCAAAAGCAGAGTGTGTTTCTTTTAGGCAAGCTAGCGATTGTTTCCCAGTCCTAAGTGGTGTTGAATCACTTGCAGATCTGTTCCTACGAACAAGAGTTGTTTTCTGGTAAGAAGAGTCACTATTGCGCTCCCATTGTCATGAACAGGGCAAATAGCACTGGCGACTGTTCCCAGCATGTAAAGTGTATTGGACTGAAGAGAATCTACTGTTCTTGTCAGGTTCTTAAGCAGAATTGAACTAGATATGGCCGTATGTGTACGAAGCACAGTTCTTTTGTTCTGAGCAAGCTCACTGTTCTGACCCCATAGGAAACATAATAGAGTAGAAGAGTGCTCTTTTCTCAAAAGCAGAGTGTGTTTCTTGTAAGGCGAGCTAGCGTTTGTTTCCCAGTCCTAAATGGAGTTGAATCACATGCAGTTTCTTGTCCTACAAGCAAGAGTTGTTTTCTGGTAAGAAGAGTCACTATTGCGCTCCCATTGTCATACACAGGGCAAATAGCACTGGTGTCGGTTCCCAGCATGTACAGTGTATTGGACTGAAGAAGATCTACTGTTCTTGTCAGTTTCCTAAGCAGAATTGATCTAGATATGGCCGTGTGTGTAGGAAGCACAGTTCTTTTTTTCTGAGCAAGCTCACTGTTCTGGCCATATTGCAAACACAGTAGAGTAGAATTGTGCACTTTTCTCAAAAGCAGGGTCTCTTTCTTGTAAGGCGAGCTAGCGATTATTTCCCAGTTCTAAATGGAGTTGAATCACATGCAGTTTTCGGTCCTACGAGCAAGAGTTGTTTTCTGGTAAGAAGAGTCACTATTGTGCTCCCATTGTCATACACAGTGCAAATAACACTCGTGTCTGTTCCCAGAAAATACAGTGTATTGGACTGAAGAGGAGCTACTGTTTTTGTCAGTTTCCTAAGCAGAATTGAACTAGATATGGCCGTATGTGTAGGAAGCACAGTTCTTTTGTTCTGAGCAAGCTCACTGTTTGACCCCATAGGAAACACAGTGGAGTAGAAGAGTGCTCTTTTCTCAAAAGCAGAGTGTGTTTCTTGTAAGGCGAGCTAGCGTTTATTTCCCAGTTCTAAATGGAGTTGAATCACATGCAGTTTTTGGTCCTACGAGCAAGAGGTGTTTTCTGGTAAGAAGAGTCACTATTGCACTCCCATTGTCATACACAGGGCAAATAGCACTGGCGTCTGTTCCCAGCATGTAAAGTGTATTGGACTGAAGAAGATCTACTGTTCTTGTCAGTTTCCTTAGCAGAATTGAACTAGATATGTCCGTGTGTGTAGGAAGCACAGTTCTTTTGTTTTGAGCAAGCTCACTGTTCTGGCCATATTGGAAACACAGTAGAGTAGAATTGTGCTCTTTTCTCAAAAGCAGGGTCTCTTTCTTGTAAGCGAGCTAGCGTTAATTTCCCAGTTCTAAATGGAGTTGAATCACATGCAGTTTTCGGTCCTACGAGCAAGAGTTGTTTTCTGGTAAGAAGAGTCTCTATTGCGCTCCCATTGTCATACACAGTGCAAATAACACTCGCGTCTGTTCCCAGAAAATACAGTGTATTGGACTGAAGAGGAGCTACTGTTCTTGTCAGTTTCCTAAGCAGAATTGAACTAGATATGGCCGTATGTGTAGGAAGCACAGTTCTTTTGTTCTGAGCAAGCTCACTGTTTGGACCCCATAGGAAACACAGTAGAGTAGAAGAGTGCTCTTTTCTCAAAAGCAGACTGTGTTTCTTGTAAGGCGAGCTAGCGAATATTTCCCAGTTCTAAATGGAGTTGAATCACATGCAGTTTTTGGTCCTACGAGCAAGAGGTGTTTTCTGGTAAGAAGAGTCACTATTGCGCTCCCATTGTCATACACAGGGCAAATAGCACTCGCGTCCGTTCCCAGCATGTAAAGTGTATTGGACTGAAGAGAATCTACTGTTCTTGTCAGGTTCCTAAGCAGAATTGAACTAGATATGGCCGTGTGTAGGAAGCACAGTTCTTTTGTTCTGAGCAAGCTCACTGTTCGGACCCCATAGGAAACACAGTAGAGTAGAAGAGTGCTCTTTTCTCACAAGCAGAGTGTGTTTCTTGTAAGGCGAGCTAGCGTTTGTTTCCCAGTCCTAAATGGAGTTGAATCACATGCAGTTTCTTATCCTACAAGCAAGAGTTTTGTTCTGGTAAGAAGAGTCACTATTGCGCTCCCATTGTCATACACAGGGCAAATAGCACTGGTGTCAGTTCCTAGCATGTACAGTGTATTGGACTGAAGAGGATCTACTGTTCTTGTCAGTTTCCTAAGCAGAATTGATCTAGATATGGCCGTGTGTGTAGGAAGCACAGTTCTTTTGTTCTGAGCAAGCTCACTGTTCTAGCCTTATAGGAAACACAGTAGAGTTGAAGAGTGTTCTTTTCTCAAAAGCAGAGTCTGTTTCCTGTAAGGCGAGCTAGCGTTTATTTCCCAGTTCTAAATGGAGTTGAATCACATGCAGTTTTCGTTCCTACGAGCAAGAGTTGTTTTCTGGTAAGGAAAGTCACTATTGAGTTCCCATTACTATACACAGTGCAGATAGCACTCGCGTCTGTTCCCAGCAAGTACAGTGTATTGCACTGAAGAGGTGCTACTGTTCTTGTGAGTTTCCTAAGCAGAGTTGAATTAGATATGGCCGGTGTGTGTAGGAAACACAGTTCTTTTGTTCTGAGAAGCTCTCTGTTCGGACCCAATAGGGAACACAGTAGGTAGAAGAGTGCTCTTTTCTCAAAAGCAGAGTGTGATTCTTGTAAAAAGAGCTAGTGTTTGTTTCCCAGTCAGAAATGTAGTTGAATCCCATGCAGTTTCTGGTCCTATGAGCAAGAGTTGTTTTCTGGTAAGAAGAGTCACTATTGCGCTCCCATTGTCATACACAGGGCAAATAGCACTCGCGTCTGTTCCCAGCATGTGAAGTGTATTGGACTGAAGAGAATCTGCTGTTCTTGTCAGGTTTCTAAGCAGAATTGAACTAGATATGGCCGTGTGTAGGAAGCACAGTTCTTTTGTTCTGAGCAAGCTCACTGTTCGGACACCATAGGAAACACAGTAGAGTAGAAGAGTGCTCTTTTCTCAAAAGCAGAGTGTTTTTCTTGTAAGGCGAGCTAGCGTTTGTTTTCCAGTCCTAAATGGAGTTGAATCACATGCAGTTTCTTATCCTATGAGCAAGAGTTTTTTTCTGGTAAGAAGAGTCACTATTGCGCTCCCATTGTCATACACAGGGCAAATAGCACTGGTGTCGGTTCCCAGCATGTACAGTGTATTGGACTGAAGAGGATCTACTGTTCTTGTCAGTTTCCTAAGCAGAATTGATCTAGATATGGCGGTGTGTGTAGGAAGCACAGTTCTTTTGTTCTGAGCAAGCTCACTGTTCTGGCCTTATAGGAAACACAGTAGAGTAGAAGAGTGCTCTTTTCTCAAAAGCAGAGTGTGTTTCTTGTAAAAAGAGCTAGTGTTTGTTTCCCAGTCAGAAATGGAGTTGAATCCCATGCAGTTTCTGGTCCTATGAGCAAGAGTTGTTTTCTGGTAAGAAGAGTCACTATTGGCTCCCATTGTCATGCACAGGGCAAATAGCACACGCGTCTGTTTCCAGCAAGTACAGTGTATTGGACTGAAGAGGAGCTACAGTTCTTGTCAGTTTCCTAAGCAGAATTGAACTAGATATGGCCCGTGTGTAGGAAGCACAGTTCTTTTATTCTGCGCAAGCTCACTGTTCGGACCCCTTAGGAAAAAAGTAGAGTAGAAGAGTGCTCTTTTCTCAAAAGCAGAGTGTGTTTCTTGTAAGGCGAGCTAGCGATTGTTTCCCAGTCCTAAGTGGTGTTTAATCACTTGCAGATCTGTTCCTGCGAACAAGAGTTGTTTTCTGGTAAGAAGAGTCACTATTGCGCTCCCATTGTCATGAACAGGGCAAATAGCACTGGCGACTGTTCCCAGCATGTAAAGTGTATTGGACTGAAGAGAATCTACTGTTCTTGTCAGGTTCTTAAGCAGAATTGAACTAGATATGGCCGTGTGTGTACGAAGCACAGTTCTTTTGTTCTGAGCAAGCTCACTGTTCGGACCCCATAGGAAACACAATAGAGTAGAAGAGTGCTCTTTTCTCAAAAGCAGAGTGTGTTTCTTGTAAGGCGAGCTAGCGTTAGTTTCCCAGTCCTAAATGGAGTTGAATCACATGCAGTTTCTTGTCCTACAAGCAAGAGTTGTTTTCTGGTAAGAAGAGTCACTATTGCGCTCCCATTGTCATACACAGGGCAAATAGCACTGGTGTCGGTTCCCAGCATGTACAGTGTATTGAACTGAAGAAGATCTACTGTTCTTGTCAGTTTCCTAAGCATAATTGATCTAGATATGGCCGTGTGTGTAGGAAGCACAGTTCTTTTGTTCTGAGCAAGCTCACTGTTCTGGCCATATTGGAAACACAGTAGAGTAGAATTGTGCACTTTTCTCAAAAGCAGGGTCTCTTTCTTGTAGGGCGAGCTAGCGATTATTTCCCAGTTCTAAATGTAGTTGAATCACATGCAGTTTTCGGTCCTACGAGCAAGAGTTGTTTTCTGGTAAGAAGAGTCACTATTGCGCTCCCATTGTCATACACAGTGCAAATAACACTCGTGTCTGTTCCCAGAAAATACAGTGTATTGGACTGAAGAGGAGCTACTGTTTTTGTCAGTTTCATAAGCAGAATTGAACTAGATATGGCCGTATGTGTAGGAAGCACAGTTCTTTTGTTCTGAGCAAGCTCACTGTTTGACCCCATAGGAAACACAGTGGAGTAGAAGAGTGCTCTTTTCTCAAAAGCAGAGTGTGTTTCTTGTAAGGCGAGCTAGCGTTTATTTCCCAGTTCTAAATGGAGTTGAATCACATGCAGTTTTTGGTCCTACGAGTAAGAGGTGTTTTCTGGTAAGAAGAGTCACTATTGCGCTCCCATTGTCATACACAGGGCAAATAGCACTCGCGTCTGTTCCCAGCATGTAAAGTGTATTGGACTGAAGAGAATCTACTGTTCTTGTCAGGTTCCTAAGCAGAATTGAACTAGATATAGCCGTGTGTAGGAAGCACAGTTCTTTTGTTCTGAGCAAGCTCACTGTTCGGACCCCATAGGAAACACAGTAGAGTAGAAGAGTGCTCTTTTCACAAAAGCAGAGTGTGTTTCTTGTAAGGCAAGCTAGCGTTTGTTTCCCAGTCCTAAATGGAGTTGAATCACATGCAGTTTCTTATCCTACGAGCAAGAGTTTTGTTTTGGTAAGAAGAGTCACTATTGCGCTCCCATTGTCATACACAGGGCAAATAGCACTGGTGTCGGTTCCCAGCATGTACAGTGTATTGGACTGAAGAAGATCTACTGTTCTTGTCAGTTTCCTAAGCAGAATTGATCTAGATATGGCCGTGTGTGTAGGAAGCACAGTTCTTTTGTTCTGAGCAAGCTCACTGTTCTGGCCTTATAGGAAACACAGTAGAGTAGAAGAGTGTTCTTTTCTCAAAAGCAGAGTCTGTTTCTTGTAAGGCGAGCTAGCGTTTATTTCCCAGTTCTAATTGGAGTTGAATCGCATGCAGTTTTCGGTCCTACGAGTAAGAGTTGTTTTCTGGTAAGGAAAGTCACTATTGAGTTCCCATTTCTATACACAGTGCAAATAGCACTCGCGTCTGTTCCCAGCAAGTACAGTGTATTGGACTGAAGAGGAGCTACTGTTCTTGTGAGTTTCCTAAGCAGAGTTGAATTAGATATGGCCGGTGTGTGTAGGAAACTCAGTTCTTTTGTTCTGAGAAGCTCTCTGTTCGGACACAATAGGGAACACAGTAGAGTAGAAGAGTGCTCTTTTCTCAAAAGCAGAGTGTGTTTCTTGTAAGGTGAGCTAGCGTTTATTTCACAGTTCTAAATAGAGTTGAATCACATGCAGTTTCTGGTCCTATGAGCAAGAGTTGTTTTCTGGTAAGAAGAGTCACTATTGCGCTCCCATTGTCATACACAGGGCAAATAGCACTCGCGTCTGTTCCCAGCATGTGAAGTGTATTGAACTGAAGAGAATCTACTGTTCTTGTCAGGTTTCTAAGCAGAATTGAACTAGATATGGCCGTGTGTAGGAAGCACAGTTCTTTTGTTCTGAGCAAGCTCACTGTTCGGACCCCATAGGAAACACAGTAGAGTAGAAGAGTGCTCTTTTCTCAAAAGCAGAGTGTTTTTCTTGTAAGGCGAGCTAGCATTTGTTTGCCAGTCCTAAATGGAGTTGAATCACATGCAGTTTCTTATCCTATGAGCAAGAGTTTTTTTCTGGTAAGAAGAGTCACTATTGCGCTCCCATTGTCATACACAGGGCAAATAGCACTGGTGTCGGTTCCCAGCATGTACAGTGTATTGGACTGAAGAGGATCTACTGTTCTTGTCAGTTTCCTAAGCAGAATTGATCTAGATATGGCCGTGTGTGTAGGAAGCACAGTTCTTTTGTTCTGAGCAAGCTCACTGTTCTGGCCTTATAGAAAACACAGTAGAGTAGAAGACTGCTCTTTTCTCAAAAGCAGAGTCTGTTTCTTGTAAGGCGAGCTAGCGTTCGTTTCCCAGTCCTAAATGGAGTGGAATCACATGCAGTTTCTTATCCTACGAGCAAGAGTTTTGTTCTGGTAAGAAGAGTCACTATTGCGCTTCCATTGTCATACACAGGGCAAATAGCACTGGTATCGGTTCCCAGCATGTACAGTGTATTGGACTGAAGAGGATCTACTGTTCTTGTCAGTTTCCTAAGCAGAATTGATCTAGATATGGCCGTGTGTGTAGGAAGCACAGTTCTTTTTTTCTGAGCAAGCTCACTGTTCGGACCCCATAGGAAACACAGTAGAGTAGAAGAGTGCTCTTTTCTCAAAAGCAGGGTGTGTTTCTTGTAAAAAGAGCTATTGTTTGTTTCCCAGTCAGAAAAGGAGTTGAATCCCATGCAGTTTCTGGTCCTATGAGCAAGAGTACTTTTCTGGTAAGAAGAGTCACTATTGCGCTCCCATTGTCATACACAGGGCAAATAGCACACGCGTCTGTTTCCAGCAAGTACAGTGTATTGGACTGAAGAGGAGCTACAGTTCTTGTCAGTTTCCTAAGCAGAATTGAACTAGATATGGTCCGTGTGTAGGAAGCACAGTTCTTTTGTTCTGAGCAAGTTCACTGTTCGGACCCCTTAGGAAACAAAGTAGAGTAGAAGAGTGCTCTTTTCTCAAAAGCAGAGTGTGTTTCTTGTAAGGCGAGCTAGCGATTGTTTCCCAGTCCTAAGTGGTGTTGAATCACTTGCAGATCTGTTCCTATGAGCAAGAGTCGTTTTCTGGTAAGAAGAGTCACTATTGCGTTCCCATTGTCATGCACAGGGCAAATAGCACTGGCGTCTGTTCCCAGCATGTAAAGTGTATTGGACTGACAAGAATCTACTGTTCTTGTCAGGTTCCTAAGCAGAATTGAACTAGATATGGCCGTGTGTGTACGAAGCACAGTTCTTTTTTTCTGAGCAAGCTCAATGTTCGGACCCCTTAAGAAACACAGTAGAGTAGAAGATTGCTCTTTTCTCAAAAGCAGAGTGTGTTTCTTGTAAGGCGAGCTAGCTTTTGTTTCCCAGTCCTAAATGGAGTTGAATCACATGCAGTTTCTTGTCCTACGATCAAGAGTTGTTTTCTGGTAAGAAGAGTCACTATTGCGCTCCCATTGTCATACACAGGGCAAATAGCACTGGTGTCGGTTCCCAGCATGTACAGTGTATTGGACTGAAGAAGATCTACTGTTCTTGTCAGTTTCCTAAGCAGAATTGATCTAGATATGGCCGTGTTTGTAGGAAGCACAGTTCTTTTGTTCTGAGCAAGCTCACTCTTCTGGCCTTATAGGAAACACAGTAGAGTAGAAGAGTGCTCTTTTCTCAAAAGCAGGGTCTCCTTCTTGTAAGCGAGCTAGCGATTATTTCCCAGTTATAAATGGAGTTGAATCACATGCAGTTTTCGGTCCTACGAGCAAGAGTTGTTTTCTGGTAAGAAGAGTCACTATTGCGCTCCCATTGTCATACACAGTGCAAATAACACTCGCGTCTGTTCCCAGCAAGTACAGTGTATTGGACTGAAGAGGAGCTACTGTTCTTGTCAGTTTCCTAAGCAGAATTGAACTAGATATGGCCGTATGTGTAGGAAGCATAGTTCTTTTGTTCTGAGCAAGCTCACTGTTTGGACCCCATAGGAAACACAGTAGAGTAGAAGAGTGCTCTTTTCTCAAAAGCAGAGTGTGTTTCTTGTAAGGCGAGCTAGCGTTTATTTCCCAGTTCTAAATGGAGTTGAATCCCATGCAGTTTTTGGTCCTACGAGCAAGAGGTGTTTTCTGGTATGAAGAGTCACTATTGCGCTCCCATTGTCATACACAGGGCAAATAGCACTCGCGTCTGTTCCCAGCATGTAAAGTGTATTGGACTGAAGAAAATCTACTGTTCTTTTCAGTTTCCTAAGCAGAATTCAACTAGATATGGCCGTGTGTAGGAAGCACAGTTCTTTTGTTCTGAGCAAGCTCACTGTTCGGACCCCATAGGAAACACAGTAGAGTAGAAGAGTGCTCTTTTCATAAAAGCAGAGTGTGTTTCTTTTAAGGCGAGCTAGCGTTTGTTTCCCAGTCCTAAATGGAGTTGAATCACATGCAGTTTCTTATCCTACGAGCAAGAGTTTTGTTTTGGTAAGAAGAGTCAGTATTGCGCTCCCATTGTCATACACAGGGCAAATAGCACTGGTGTCGGTTCCCAGCATGTACAGTGTATTGGACTGAAGAAGATCTACTGTTCTTGTCAGTTTCCTAAGCAGAATTGATCTAGATATGGCCGTGTGTGTAGGAAGCACAGTTCTTTTGTTCTGAGCAAGCTCACTGTTCTGGCCTTATAGGAAACACAGTAGAGTAGAAGAGTGTTCTTTTCTCAAAAGCAGAGTCTGTTTCTTGTAAGGCGAGCTAGCGTTTATTTCCCAGTTCTAATTGGAGTTGAATCGCATGCAGTTTTCGGTCCTACGAGTAAGAGTTGTTTTCTGGTAAGGAAAGTCACTATTGAGTTCCCATTTCTATACACAGTACAAATAGCACTCGCGTCTGTTCCCAGCAAGTACAGTGTATTGGACTGAAGAGGAGCTACTGTTCTTGTGAGTTTCCTAAGCAGAGTTGAATTAGATATGGCCGGTGTGTGTAGGAAACTCAGTTCTTTTGTTCTGAGAAGCTCTCTGTTCGGACCCAATAGGGAACACAGTAGAGTAGAAGAGTGCTCTTTTCTCAAAAGCAGAGTGTGTTTCTTGTAAGGTGAGCTAGCGTTTATTTCACAGTTCTAAATAGAGTTGAATCACATGCAGTTTCTGGTCCTATGAGCAAGAGTTGTTTTCTGGTAAGAAGAGTCACTATTGCGCTCCCATTGTCATACACAGGGCAAATAGCACTCGCGTCTGTTCCCAGCATGTGAAGTGTATTGGACTGAAGAGAATCTACTGTTCTTGTCAGGTTTCTAAGCAGAATTGAACTAGATATGGCCGTGTGTAGGAAGCACAGTTCTTTTGTTCTGAGCAAGCTCACTCTTCTGACCCCATAGGAAACACAGTAGAGTAGAAGAGTGCTCTTTTCTCAAAAGCAGAGTGTTTTTCTTGTAAGGCGAGCTAGCATTTGTTTGCCAGTCCTAAATGGAGTTGAATCACATGCAGTTTCTTATCCTATGAGCAAGAGTTTTTTTCTGGTAAGAAGAGTCACTATTGCGCTCCCATTGTCATACACAGGGCAAATAGCACTGGTGTCGGTTCCCAGCATGTACAGTGTATTGGACTGAAGAGGATCTACTGTTCTTGTCAGTTTCCTAAGCAGAATTGATCTAGATATGGCCGTGTGTGTAGGAAGCACAGTTCTTTTGTTCTGAGCAAGCTCACTGTTCTGGCCTTATAGAAAACACAGTAGAGTAGAAGACTGCTCTTTTCTCAAAAGCAGAGTCTGTTTCTTGTAAGGCGAGCTAGCGTTCGTTTCCCAGTCCTAAATGGAGTGGAATCACATGCAGTTTCTTATCCTACGAGCAAGAGTTTTGTTCTGGTAAGAAGAGTCACTATTGCGCTTCCATTGTCATACACAGGGCAAATAGCACTGGTATCGGTTCCCAGCATGTACAGTGTATTGGACTGAAGAGGATCTACTGTTCTTGTCAGTTTCCTAAGCAGAATTGATCTAGATATGGCCGTGTGTGTAGGAAGCACAGTTCTTTTTTTCTGAGCAAGCTCACTGTTCGGACCCCATAGGAAACACAGTAGAGTAGAAGAGTGCTCTTTTCTCAAAAGCAGAGTGTGTTTCTTGTAAAAAGAGCTATTGTTTGTTTCCCAGTCAGAAAAGGAGTTGAATCCCATGCAGTTTCTGGGCCAATGAGCAAGAGTTGTTTTCTGGTAAGAAGAGTCACTATTGCGCTCCCATTGTCATACACAGGGCAAATAGCACACGCGTCTGTTTCCAGCAAGTACAGTGTATTGGACTGAAGAGGAGCTACAGTTCTTGTCAGTTTCCTAAGCAGAATTGAACTAGATATGGTCCGTGTGTAGGAAGCACAGTTCTTTTGTTCTGAGCAAGTTCACTGTTCGGACCCCTTAGGAAACAAAGTAGAGTAGAAGAGTGCTCTTTTCTCAAAAGCAGTGTGTGTTTCTTGTAAGGCGAGCTAGCGATTGTTTCCCAGTCTAAGTGGTGTTGAATCACTTGCAGATCTGTTCCTATGAGCAAGAGTCGTTTTCTGGTAAGAAGAGTCACTATTGCGTTCCCATTGTCATGCACAGGGCAAATAGCACTGGCGTCTGTTCCCAGCATGTATAGTGTATTGGACTGACAAGAATCTACTGTTCTTGTCAGGTTCCTAAGCAGAATTGAACTAGATATGGCCGTGTGTGTACGAAGCACAGTTCTTTTGTTCTGAGCAAGCTCAATGTTCGGACCCCTTAAGAAACACAGTAGAGTAGAAGATTGCTCTTTTCTCAAAAGCAGAGTTTGTTTCTTGTATGGCGAGCCAGCGTTTGTTTCCCAGTCCTAAATGGAGTTGAATCACATGCAGTTTCTTGTCCTACGATCAAGAGTTGTTTTCTGGTAAGAAGAGTCACTATTGCGCTCCCATTGTCATACACAGGGCAAATAGCACTGGTGTCGGTTCCCAGCATGTACAGTGTATTGGACTGAAGAAGATCTACTGTTCTTGTCAGTTTCCTAAGCAGAATTGATCTAGATATGGCCGTGTTTGTAGGAAGCACAGTTCTTTTGTTCTGAGCAAGCTCACTGTTCTTGCCTTATAGGAAACACAGTAGAGTAGAAGAGTGCTCTTTTCTCAAAAGCAGGATCTCCTTCTTGTAAGCGAGCTAGCGATTATTTCCCAGTTCTAAATGGAGTTGAATCACATGCAGTTTTCGGTCCTACGAGCAAGAGTTGTTTTCTGGTAAGAAGAGTCACTATTGCGCTCCCATTGTCATACACAGTGCAAATAACACTCGCGTCTGTTCCCAGCAAGTACAGTGTGTTGGACTGAAGAGGAGCTACTGTTCTTGTCAGTTTCCTAAGCAGAATTGAACTAGATATGGCCGTATGTGTAGGAAGCACAGTTCTTTTGTTCTGAGCAAGCTCACTGTTTGGACCTCATAGGAAACACAGTAGAGAAGAAGAGTGTTCTTGTCAGTTTCCTAAGCAGAATTGATCTAGATATGGCCGTGTGTGTAGGAAGCACAGTTCTTTTGTTCTGAGCAAGCTCACTGTTCTGGGCATATAGGAAACACAGTAGAGTAGAAGAGTGCTCTTTTCTCAAAGGCAGAGTGTTTTTCTTGTAAGGAGAGCTAGCGTTTGTTTCCCAGTCCTAAATGGAGTTGAGTAACATGCAGTTTTTTTTCCTACGAGCAAGAGTTGTTTTCTGGTAAGGAATGTCACTATTGCGCTCCCATTGCCATTCTCAGTGCAAATAGCACTCGCGTCTGTTCCCAGCAAATACAGTGTACTGGACTGAAAAGGAGCTACTGTTCTTGTCAGTTTCCTAAGCAGAGTTGAACTAGATATATCCCGTCTGTGTAGGAAGCACAGTTCTTTTGTTCTGAGCAAGCTCACTGTTCAGACCCCATAGGAAAAACAGTAGAGTAGAAGAGTGTTCTTTTCTCAAAAGCAGAGTGTGTTTCTTGTAAGGCAAGCTAGCTTTTGTTTCCCAGTCCTAAATGTAGTTGAATCACATGCAGTTTTTGGTCCTACGTGAAAGAGTTGTTTTCTGGTAAGGAAAGTCACTATTGCGCTCCCATTGCCATACACAGTGCAAATAGCACTCCTGTCTGTTCCCAGCAATTACAGTGTATTGGACTGAAGAGGAGCTACTGTTCTTCTCAGTTTCCTAAGCAGAGTTGAACTAGATATGGCCCGTGTGTGTAGTAAGCAGAGTTCTTTTGTTCTGAGCAAGCTCACTGTTCGGACCACATAGGAAACACAGTAGAGTAGAAGAGGGCTCTTTTCTCAAAAGCAGAGTGTGTTCCTTGTAAGGCGAGCTAGCGTTTATTTTCCAGTTCTACATGGATTTGAATCACATGCAGTTTTTGGTCCTACCAGCAAGAGTTGTTTTCTTGTAAGGAAAGTCACTATTGCGCTCCCTTTGCCGTACACAGTGCAAATAGCTCTCGCGTCTGTTCCCAGCAAGTACAGTGTATTAGACTGAAGAGGAGCTACTGTGCTTGTCAGTTTTTTAGGCAGAGTGTAACTAGATATGGTCCGTGTGTGTAGAAAGCACAGTTCTTTTGTTCTGAGCAAGCACACTTTTCAGAAATCTTAGGAAACACAGTAGAGAAGAGAGTGCTCTTTCCTCAAAAGCAGAGTGTGTTTCTTGTAAGGCGAGCTAGCATTTGTTTCCCAGTCCTAAATGGAGTTGAATCACATGCAGTTTTTGGTCCTATGAGCAAGAGTTGTTTTCTGGTAAGGAAAGTCACTCTTGCGCTCCCATTGCCATACACAGTGCAAATAGCACTGGCATCTGTTCCCATCAAGTACAGTGTATTGTACTGAAGAGGAGCTACTCCTCTTGTCAGTTTCCTAAGCAGAGTTGAACTAGATATGGTCCGTGTGTATAGGAAGCACAGTTTTTGTTCTGAGCAAGTTCACTCTTTGGACCACATAGGAAACACTGTAGAGTAGAAGAGCGCTCTTTTCTCAAAAGCAGAGTGTGTTTCTTGTAAGGCGAACTAGCGTTTGTTTCCCAGTCCTAAATGGAGTTGAATCCCATGCAGTTTCTGGTCCTTCGAGCAAAAGTTGTTTTCAGGTAAGAAGAGTCAATATTGCGCTGCAATTGCCATACACAGGACAAATAGCACTGGAGTCTTTTCCCAGCAAGTACAGTGTATTGGACTGAAGAGGATCTACTGTTCTTGTCAGGTTCCTAAGCAGAATTGAACTAGATATGGCCGTGTGTGTAGGAAGCACAGTTCTTTTGTTCTGAGCAAGTTCACTGTTCGGACCTGTTAGGAAACACAGTAGAGTGGAAAAGTGCTTTTTTTCTCTAAATCAGAGTGTGTTTCTTGTAAGGCGAGCTAGTGTTTGTTTCCCAGTCCTAAATGGAGTTGAATCACATGCAGTTTCTGGTCCTAGAGCAAGAGTTGTTTTCTGGTAAGAAGAGACACTATTATGCTCCCATTGTCATACACAGGGCAAATAGCACTCGCGTCTGTTCCCAGCATGTACAGTGTATTGGACTGAAGAGGTCTACTGTTCTTGTCAGTTTCCTAAGCAGAGTTGAACTAGATATGGCCGTGTGTGTAGGAAGCACAATTCTTTTGTTCTGAGCAAGCTCACTGTTCTGGCCGTATAGGAAACACAGTAGATTAGAAGAGTGCTCTTTTCTCAAAAGCAGAGTGTGTTTTTTGTAAGGCGAGCTAGCGTTTGTTTCCCAGTCCTATATGGAGTTGAATCACATGCAGTTTCTGGTCCTACGAGCAAGAGTTGTTTTCTGGTAAGGAAAGTCACTATTGAGCTCCCATTGCCATACACAGTGCAAATAGCACTTGCGTCTGTTCCCAGCAAGTACAGTGTATTGGACTGAAGAGGAGCTTCTGTTCTTGTAAGTTTCCTAAGCAGAGTTGAACTAGATATGGCCCGTGTGTAGGAAGCACTGTTCTTTTGTTCTGAGCAAGCTCACTGTTCTGGCCCTATAGGAAACACAGTAGAGAAGAAGAGTGCTCTTTTCTCAAAAGCAGAGTGTGTTTCTTGGAAGGCGAGCTAGCGTTTGTTTCCCAGTCCTAAATGGAGTTCAGTCACATGCAGTTTTTTGTCCTATGAGCAAGAGTTGTTTTCTGGTAAGACGAGTCACTATTGTGCTCCAATTACCATACACAGTGCAAAAAGCACTCCCGTCTGTTCCCCGCAAGTACGGTGTATTGGACTGAAAAGGAGCTACTGTTCTTGTCAGTTTCCTAAGCAGAGTTGAAATAGATATGGCCCGTGTGTGTAGGAAGCACAGTTCTTTTGTTCTGAGCAAGCTCAGTGTTCAGACCCCATAGGAAACACAGTAGTGTAGAAGAGTGCTCTTTTTTCAAAAGCAGAGTGTGTTTCATGTAAGGCGAGCTAGCATTTGTTTCCCTGTCCTAAATGGAGTTGAATCACATGCAGTATCTGGTCCTACGAGCAAGAGTTGTTTTCTGGTAAGGAAAGTCACTATTGCGCTCCATTGCCATACACAGTGCAAATAGCACTCACGTCTGTTCTCAGCAAGTATAGTGTATCGGACTGAAGAGGAGCTACTGTTCTTGTCAGTTTCCTAAGCAGAGTTGAACTAGATATGGTCCGTGTGTAGGAAGCACAGTTCTTTTGTTTGGAGCAAGCTCACTGTTCTGGCCCTATAGGAAACACAGTAGAGTAGAAGAGTGCTCTTTTCTCTAAAGCAGAGTGTGTTTCTTGTAAGGCGAGCTAGCGTTTGTTTCCCAGTCCTTAATGTAGTGGAATCACATGCAGTTTCTGGTCCTACGAAAAAGAGTTGTTTTATGGTAAGAAGAGTCACTATTGCGCTGCCATTGCCATACTCAGGACAAATAGCACTGGCGTCTGTTCCTAGCAAGTACAGTGTATTGGACTGAAGAGGATCTACTGTTCTGGTCAGGTTCCTAAGCAGAATTGAACTAGATATGGCCGTGTGTGTAGGAAGCACAGTTCTTTTGTTCTGAGCAAGCTCACTGTTCGGACCCCATAGGAAACACAGTAGAGTAGAATTGTGCTCCTTTCTCAAAAGCAGAGTGTGTTTCTTCTAAGGTGAACTAGCATTTGTTTCCCAGTCCTAAATGGAGTTGAATCACATGCAATTTCTGGTCCTACGAGCAAGAGTTGTTTTCTGGTAAGGAAAGTCACTATTGCGCTCCCATTGCCATACACAGTGCAAATAGCACTCGCGTCTGTTCCCAGCAAGTACAGTGTATCAGACTGAAGAGGAGCTACTGTACTTGTCAGTTTCCTAAGCAGGGTTGATCTAGATATGGTCGGTGTGTGTAGGAAGCAGAGTTCTTTTGTTCTGAGCAAGCTCACTGTTTCGACCCATAGGAAACACAGTAGAGTAGAAGAGTGCTCTTTTCTCAAAAGCAGAGTGTGTTTCTTGTAAGGCGAGCTAGCGTTTGTTTCCCAGTCCTAAATGGAGTTGAATGCCGTGCAGTATCTGGTCCTACGAGCAAGAGTTGTTTTCTGGTAAGAAGAGTCAATATTGCGCTGCCATTGCCCTACACAGGACAAATAGCACTGGCGTCTGTTCCCAGCAAGTACAGTGTACTGGACTGAAGAGGAGCTACTGTTCTTGGCAGTTTCCTAAGCAGAGTTGAACTAGATATGGTCCTTGTGTGTAGGAAGCACAGTTCTTTTGTTCTGAGCAAGCTCACTGTTTGGACAACATAGGAAACACCGTAGAGTAGAAGAGTGCTCTTTTCTCAAAAGCAGAGTGTGTTTCTTGTAAGGCCAGCTAGCGTTTATTTCGCAGTCCTAAATAGAGTGGAATCACATGCAGTTTGTGGTCCTACGAGCAAGAGTTGTTTTCTGGTAAGGAAAGTCACTATTGTGCTCTCATTGCCATACACAGTACAAATAGCACTCGCGTCTGTTCCCAGCAAGTACTGTGTATTGGACTGAAGAGGAGCTACTGTTCTTGTCAGTTTCCTAAGCAGAGTTGAACTACAAATGGTCCGTGCGTGTAGGAAGCACAGTTCTTTTCTTCTGAGCAAGCTCACTGTTTGGACCCCATAGGAAACACAGTAGAGTAGAAGAGTGCTCTTTTCTCTAAAGCAGAGACTGCTTCTTGTAAGGCGAGCTAGCGTTTGTTTCCCAGTCCTAAATGGCGTTGAATCACATGCAGTTTCTGGTCCTATGAGCAAGAGTTGTTTTCTGGTAAGGAAAGTCACTACTGTGCTCCCATTGCCATACACAGTGCAAATAGCACTCCCGTCCGTTCCCAGCAAGTACAGTGTATTGGACTGAAGAGGAGCTACTGTTCTTCTCATTTTCCTAAGCAGAGTTGAACTAGATATGGCCCGTGTGTCTAGGAAGCACAGTTCATTTGTTCTGAGCAATCTCACTGTTCGGACCCCATAGGAAACACAGTAGAGTAGAAGAGTGCTCTTTTCTCAAAAGCAGAGTGTCTTTCTTGTAAGGCGAGCTAGAGTTTGTTTCCCAGTCCTAAATGGAGTTGAATCACATGCAGTTTTTTGTCCTATGAGCAAGAGTTGTTTTATGGTAAGAAGAGTCACTATTGCGCTGCCATTGCCATACACAGGACAAATAGCACTGGCGTCTTTTCCCAGCAAGTACAGTGTATTGGACTGAAGATGATCTACTGTTCTTGTCAGGTTCCTAAGCATAATTGAACTAGATATGACCTTGTGTGTAGGAAGCACAATGCTTTTTTTCTGAGCAAGCTCACTCTTCTGGCCCTTTAGGAAACACAGTAGAGTAGAAGAGTGCTCTTTTCTCAAAAGCAGAGTGTGTTTCTTGTAAGGCGAGCTAGCGTTTGTTTCCCAGTCCTAAATGGAGTTGAATCACATGCAGTTTCTGGTCCTAGGAGCAAGAGTTGTTTTCTCGTAAGGAAAGTCACTATTGCGCTCCCATTCCCATACACAGTGCAAATAGCACTCGCGTCTGTTCCCAGGAAGTACAGTGTATTGGACTGAAGAGGAGCTACTGTTCTTGTCAGTTTCCCAAGCACAGTTGAACTAGATATGACCCGTGTGTGTAGGAAGCACAGTTCTTTTGTTCTGAGCAAGCTCACTGTTCGGACCCCATAGGAAACACAGTAGAGTAGAAGAGTGGTCTTTTCTCAAAAGCAGAGTGTGTTTCTTGTAAGGCGAGCTAGCGTTTTTTTCCCAATCGTAAATGGAGTTGAATCAAATGTAGTTTCTATTCTTACGAGCAAGAGTTTTTTTCTGGTATGAAGAGTCACCATTGTGCCCCCATTGCCCTACACAAGGCAAATAGCTTTCGCGTCTGTTCCCAGCAAGTACAGTGTATTGGACTGAAGAGGAGCTACTGTTCTTGTATGTTTCCTAAGCAGAGTTGTACTAGATATGGCCCGTGAGTGTAGGAAGCACAGTTCTTTTGTTCTGAGCTAGCGCACTGTTCGGACCCCATAGGCAACACTGTAGTGTAGAAGAGTGCTCTTTTCTCAAAAACAGAGTGTGTTTCTTGTAAGGTGAGCTAGCGTTGGTTTCCTAGTCCAAAATGGACTTGAATCACATGCAGTTTCTGGTCCTACGAGCAAGAGTGGTTTTCTAGAAAGAAGAGTCACTATTGTGCTCCCATTGTCATACAAAGGACAAATAGCACTGGCGTTTGTTCCCAGCAAGTACAGTGTATTGGACTGAAGAGGATCTACTGTTCTTATCAGTTTCCTAACCAGAATTGAAATAGATATGGCCATGTGTGTAGGAAGCACAGTTCTTTTGTTCTGAGCAAGCTCACTCTTCTGGCCCTCTAGTAAACACAGTAGAGTAGAAGAGTGCTCTTTTTTCAAAAGCAGAGAGTGTTTCTTGTAAGACAAGCTAGCTTTTGTTTCCCAGTCCTTAATGGAGTTGAAACACATGCAGTTTTTTGTCCTGCAAGCAAGAGTTGTTTTCTGGTAAGGAAAGTCACAATTGAGTTCCCATTACCATAAACAGTGCAAATAGCACTCGCGTCTGTTCCCAGCAAGTACAGTATATTGGACTGAAGAGGAGCTACTGTTCTTGTCAGTTTCCTAAGCAGAGTTGAATTAGATATGGCCCGTGTGTGTAGGAAGCACAGTTCTTTTGTTCTGAGCAAGCTCACTGTTCAGACCCCATAGGAAACACAGTAGAGTAGAAGAGTGCTCTTTTCTCAAAAGCAGAGTGTATTTCTTGTAAGGAGAGCTAGTGTTTGTTTCCCAGTCAGAAATAGAGTTGAATCGCATGCAGTTTCTGGTCCTACGAGCACGAGTAGTTTTCTGGTAAGAAGAGTCACTATTGCACTCCCATTTTCATACACAGGGCAAACAGCACACGCGTCTGTTCCCAGCAAGTACAGTGTATTGCACTGAAGAGGAGCTACTGTTCTTGTCAGTTTCCTAAGCAGAATTGAACTAGATATGGCCGTGTGTGTAGGAAGCACAGTTCTTTTGTTCTGAGCAAGCTCACTGTTCGGACCCCATAGGAAACACAGTAGAGTAGAAGAGTGCTCTTTTCTCAAAAGCAGAGTGTGTTTCTTGTAAGGCAAGCTAGCGTTTTTTCCCAGTCCTAAATAGAGTTGAATCCCATGTAGTTTCTGTTCCTATGAGCAAGAGTTGTTTTCTGGTAAGAAGAGTCACTATTGCGCTCCCATTGATATACACAGTGCAAATAGCACTCGTGTCTGTTCCCAGGAAGTACCGTGTATTGGACTGAAGAGGAGCTACGGTTCTTGTAAGTTTCCTAAGCAGAGTTGTACTAGATGTGGCCCGTGAATGTAGGAGGCACAGTTCTTTTGTTATGAGCAAGCTCACTGTTCAGACCCCATAGGCAACACAGTAGAGTAGAAGAGTGCTCTTTTGTCAAAAGCAAAGTGTGATTCTTGGAAGGCGAGCTAGCGTTTGTTTCCCAGTCCTAAATGGAGTTGAATCACATACAGTTTCTGGTCCTACGAGCAAGAGTTGTTTTCTAGAAAGAAGAGTCACTATTGCGCTCTCATTGTCATACACAGTGCAAATAGCACTGGCAACCGTTCCCAGCATTTACAGTGTATTGGACTGAAGTGGAGCTACTGTCCTTGTCAGTTTGCTAAGCAGAGTTGAACTAGATATGGCCCGTGTGTGTAGGAAGCACACTTCTTTTGTTTTGAGCAAGCTCACTGTTTTGCCCTATTGGAAACACAGTAGAGTAGAACAGTGCTCTTTTCTCAAAAGCAGAGTTTGTTTCTTGTAAGGCGAGCTATGGTTTGATTCCCAGTCAGAAATGGAGTTGAATCCCATGCGGTTTCTGTTCCTTCGAGCAAGAGTTGTTTTCTGGTAATAAGAGTCACTATTGCGCTCCCATTGCAATACACAGTGCAAAGAGCACTCGCGTCTGTTCCCAGCAAGTACAGTGTATTGGACTGAAGAGGATCTACTGTCCTTGTCAGTTTCCTAAGCAGAGTTGAACTAGATACGGCCCGTGTGTGCAGGAAGCACAGTTCTTGTGTTCTGAGCAAGCTCACTGTTCAGACCCCATAGGAAACACAGTAGAGTAGAAGAGTGCTCTTTTCTGAAAAGCAGAGTGTGTTTCTTGTAAGGCAAGCTAGAGTTTGTTTCCTAGTTCTAAAAGGAGTTGAATCACATGCAGTTTTTGGTCCTACAAGCAAGAGTTTTTTTTCTAGAAAGAAGAGTCACTATTGCGCTCCCATTGACATACACAGGGCAAATAGCACTGGCGACTGTTTCCAGCATTTACAGTGTATTGGACTGAACAGGAGCGACTGTCCTTGTTAGTTTGCTAAGCAGAGTTGAACTAGATATGGCCCGTGTGTGTAGGAAGCACAGTTCTTTTGTTCTGAGCAAGCTCACTGTTCTGGCCCTATAGGAAAAACAGTAGAGTAGAAGAGTGCTCTAATCGCAAAAGCAGAGTGTGTTTCTTGTAAGGCGAGCTAGGGTTTGTTTCCCAGTCCTAAAAGAAGTTGAATCACATGCAGTTTCTGGTCCGATGAGCAAGAGTTGTTTTCTGTTAAGAAGAGTCACTATTGCGCTCCCATTGTTATACACAGTGCAAAAAGCACTCGCATCTGTTCCCAGGAAGTACCGTGTATTGGACTGAAGAGGAGCTACTGTTCTTGTCAGTTTCATAAGCAGAGTTGTACTAGATATGGCCCATGAGTGTAGGAGGCACAGTTCTTTTGCTTTGAGCAAGCTCACTGTTCGGACCCCATAGGCAACACAGTAGAGTAGAAGAGTGCTCTTTTGTCAAAAGCAAAGTGTGTTTCTTGTAAGGCGAGCTAGCGTTTGTTTTCCAGTCCTAAATGGAGTTGAATCACATGCAGTTTCTGGTCCTACGAGCAAGAGTTGTTTTCTGGTAAGAAGAGTTACTATTGTGCTCCCATTGTCATACACAGGGCAAATAGCACTGGCATCTGTTCCCAGCATGTACAGTGTATTGGACTGAAGAGGATCTACTGTTCTTGTCAGTTTCCTAAGCAGAATTGATCTAGATATGGCCATATTTGTAAGAAGCACAGTTCTTTTGTTCTGAGCAAACTCACTGTTCTGGCCCTATAGAAAACACAGTAGAGTAGAAGACTGCTGTTTTCTCAAAAGCAGAGTGTGTTTCTTGTAAGGTGAGCTAGCGTTTGTTTCCCAGTCCTCAATGGAGTTGAATCACATGCAGTTTTTGGTCCTATGGCAAGAGTTGTTTTCTGGCCGGGCGGTGGTGGCGCACGCCTTTAATCCCAGCACTCGGGAGGCAGAGCCAGGCGGATCTCTGTGAGTTCGAGGCCAGCCTGGGCTACCAAGTGAGTTCCAGGAAAGGCGCAAAGCTACACAGAGAAACCTTGTCTCAAAAAACCAAAAAAAAAAAAATAATAATAAATAAAAAAAAAAAGGGTTGTTTTCTGGTAAGGAAAGTCACTACTGCGCTCCCTTTGCCATATACAGTGCAAATAGCACTCGCGTTTGTTCCCAGCAAGTACAGTGAATTGGACTGAAGAGGAGCTACTGTTCTTGTCAGTTTCCTAAGCAGAGTTGAACTAGATATGGCCCATGTGTGTAGGAAGCACAGTTCTTTTGTTCTGAGCAAGCTCACTGTTCGGACCCCATAGGAAACATGGTAGAGTAGAAGAGTGCTCTTTTCTAAAAAGCAGAGCGTGTTTCTTGTAAGGCGAGCTAGCGTTTGTTTCCCAGTCCTAAATGGAGTTGAATCACATGCAGTTTCTTGTCCTACAAGCAAGAGTTGTTTTCTGGTAAGAAGAGTCACTATTGCGCTCCCATGTCGTACACAGGGCAAAAGCACTGGCGTCTGTTCCCAGCATGTACAGTGTATTGGACTGAAGAGGATCTACTGTTCTTGTCAGATTCCTAAGCAGAATTGAACTAGATATGGCCGTATTTGTAGGAAGCACAGTTCTTTTGTTCTGAACAAACTCACTGTTCTGGCCCTGTAGGAAACACAGTAGAGTAGAATAGTGCTCTTTTCTCAAAAGCAGAGTGTGTTTCTTGTAAGGCGAGCTAGCGTTTGTTTCCCAGTCCTAAATGGAGTTGAATCACATGCAGTTTTTGGTCCTATGAGCAAGAGTTGTTTTCTGGTAAGGAAAGTCACTATTGCGCTCCCATTTCCATACACAGTGCAAATAGCACTCGCATCTGTTCCCAGGAAGTACAGTGTATTGGACTGAAGCGGAGCTACTGTTCTTGTCAGTTTCCTAAGCAGAGTTGAACTAGATATGGCCCATGTGTGTAGGAAGCACAGTTCTTTTGTTCTCAGCAAGCTCACTGTTCGGACCCCATATGAACCACAGTGAAATAGAAGACTGCTCTTTTCTCAAAAGCAGAGAGTGTTTCTTGTAAGGCGAGCTAGAGTTTGTTTCCCAGTCCTAAATGGAGTTGAATCTCATACAGTTTTTGGTCCTACGAGCATGAGTTGTTTACTCGTAAGCAAAGTCACTATTGCGCTCCCATTGCCATACACAGTGCAAATAGCATTCGCGTCTGTTCCCAGCAAGTACAGTGTATTGGACTGAAGGGGAGCTACTGTTCTTGTCAGTTTCCTAAGCAGAGTTGAGCTAGATATGTTCCGTGTGTGTAGGAAGCACAGTTCTTTTGTTCTGAGTAAGCTCAATGTTCGGACCCCATATGAACCACAGTAGAACAGAAGACTGCTCTTTTCTCAAAAGAGAGTGTGTTTCTTGTAAGGCGAGCTAGCGTTTGTTTCCCAGTTCTAAATGGAGTTGAATCACATGCAGTTTTCAGTCCTGCAAGCAAGAGTTGTTTTCTGGTAAGGAAAGTCACAATTGAGTTCCCATTGCCATAAACAGTGCAAATAGCACTCGCGTCTGTTCCCAGCAAGTACAGTATATTGGACTGAAGAGGAGCTACTGTTCTTGTCAGTTTCCTAGGCAGAGTTGAATTAGATATGGCCCGTGTGTGTAGGAAGCACAGTTCTTTTGTTCTGAGCAAGCTCACTGTTCAGACCCCATAGGAAACACAGTAGAGTAGAAGAGTGCTCTTTTCTCAAAAGCAGAGTGTATTTCTTGTAAGGAGAGCTAGTGTTTGTTTCCCAGTCAGAAATGGAGTTGAATCACATACAGTTTCTGGTCCTACGAGCAAGAGTTGTTTTCTAGAAAGTAGAGTCACTATTGCGCTCCCATTGTCATACACAGTGCAAATAGCACTGGCGACCGTTCCCAGCATTTACAGTGTATTGGACTGAAGTGGAGCTACTGTCCTTGTCAGTTTGCTAAGCAGAGTTGAACTAGATATGGCCCGTGTGTGTAGGAAGCACACTTCTTTTGTTTTGAGCAAGCTCAATGTTTTGCCCTATTGGAAACACAGTAGAGTAGAACAGTGCTCTTTTCTCAAAAGCAGAGTTTGTTTCTTGTAAGGCGAGCTATGGTTTGTTTCCCAGTCAGAAATGGAGTTGAATCCCATGTGGTTTCTGTTCCTTCGAGCAAGAGTTGTTTTCTGGTAATAAGAGTCACTATTGCGCTCCCATTGCAATACACAGTGCAAAGAGCACTCGCGTCTGTTCCCAGCAAGTACAGTGTATTGGACTGAAGAGGATCTACTGTCCTTGTCAGTTTCCTAAGCAGAGTTGAACTAGATACGGCCCGTGTGTGCAGGAAGCACAGTTCTTGTGTTCTGAGCAAGCTCACTGTTCAGACCCCATAGGAAACACAGTAGAGTAGAAGAGTGCTCTTTTCTGAAAAGCAGAGTGTGTTTCTTGTAAGGCAAGCTAGAGTTTGTTTCCTAGTTCTAAAAGGAGTTGAATCACATGCAGTTTTTGGTCCTACAAGCAAGAGTTGTTTTCTGGTAAGAAGAGTCACTATTGCGCTCCCATTGCTATACACAGTGCAAAAAGCACTCGCGTCTGTTCCCAGGAAGTACCGTGTATTGGACTGAAGAGGAGCTACTGTTCTTGTCAGTTTCATAAGCAGAGTTGTACTAGATATGGCCCATGAGTGTAGGAGGCACAGTTCTTTTGCTTTGAGCAAGCTCACTGTTCGGACCCCATAGGCAACACAGTAGAGTAGAAGAGTGCTCTTTTGTCAAAAGCAAAGTGTGTTTCTTGTAAGGCGAGCTAGCGTTTGTTTCCCAGTCCTAAATGGAGTTGAATCCCATGCAGTTTCTGTTCCTATGAGCAAGAGTTGTTTTCTGGTAAGGAAAGTCACTATTGCGCTCCCATTGCCGTAGACAGTGCAAATAGCACTCGCGTCTGTTCCCAGCAAGTACAGTGTATTCTTTTGAAGAGTAGCTACTGTTCTCGTGAGTTTCCTAAGCAGAGTGTAACTAGATATGGCCCGTGTGTGTAGGAAGCACAGTTCTTTTGTTCTGAGCAAGCTCACTGTTCAGACCCCATAGGAAACACAGTGGAGTAGAAGAGTGCTATTTTCTCAAAAGCAGAGTATTTTTCTTGTAAGGAGAGCTAGAGTTTGTTTCCCAGTCCTAAATGGAGTTGAATCCCATGCAGTTTCTGTTCCTACGAGCAAGAGTAGTTTCCTGGTAAGAAGAGTCACTATTACTCTCCCATTGCCATACTCAGTGCAAATAGCACTCACGTCTGTTCCCAGCAAGTACAGTGTATTGGACTGAAGCGGAGCTACTCTTCTTGTCAGTTTCCTAAGCAGAGTTGAACAAGATATGCCCGTCTGTGTAGGAAGCACATTATTATGCTCTGAGCAAGCTCACTGTTCGGACCCCTAGAAAACACAGGAGAATTGAAGAGTACTCTTTACTCAAAAGCAGAGTGTGTTTTCTGTAAGGTGAGCTATCATTCCTTTCGCAGTCCTAAATGGAGTTGATCACATGCAGTATCTGGTCCTACGAGCAAGAGTTATTTTCTGGCAAAAGAGTCAATATTGCGCTCCCATTGTCATACACAGGGCAAATAGCACTGGCCACTGTTCCCAGCATTTACAGTGTATTGGACTGAACAGGAGCGACTGTCCTTGTCAGTTTGCTAAGCAGAGTTGAACTAGATATGGCCCGTGTGTGTAGGAAGCACAGTTCTTTTGTTCTGAGCAAGCTCACTGTTCTGGCCCTATAGGAAACACAGTAGAGTAGAAGAGTGCTCTTTTCTCAAAAGCAGAGCGTGTTTCTTGTAAGGCGAGCTAGGGTTTGTTTCCCAGTCCTAAATGGAGTTGAATCCCATGCAGTTTCTGTTCCTATGAGCAAGAGTTGTTTTCTGGTAAGGAAAGTCACTATTGCGCTCCCATTGCCGTAGACAGTGCAAATAGCTCTCGCGTCTGTTCCCAGCAAGTACAGTGTATTGGACTGAAGAGGAGCTACTGATCTTGTCAGTTTCCTAAGCAGAGTTGAACTGGATATGGCCCGTGTATGTAGGAAGCACAGTTCTTTTGTTCTGAGCAAGCTCACTGTTCAGACCCCTAGGAAAAATAGTAGAGTAGAAGAGTGCTCTTTTCTCAAAAGCAGAGTGTGTTTCTTGTAAGGCGAGCTAGGGTTTGTTTCCCAGTCCTAAATGGAGTTGAATCACATGCAGTTTCTGGTCCTATGAGCAAGAGTTGTTTTCTGGTAAGAAGAGTCACTATTGCGCTCCCATTGTCATACACAGGGCAAATAGCACTAGCGTCTGTTAGCACCATGTACAGTGTATTCGACTGAAGAGGATCTAGTGTTCTTGTCTGTTTCCTAAGCAGAATTGAACTAGACATGGACCGTGTGTGTAGGAAGCACAGTTCTTTTGTTCTGAAAAAGCTCACTCTTCTGCCCCTATAGGAAACACAGTAGAGAAGAAGAGTGCTCCTTTATCAAAAGCAGAGTGTGTTTCTTGTAAGGCGAGCTAGCGTTTGTTTCCCAGTCCTAAATGGAGTTGAATCACATGCAGTTTTTGGTCCTACGAGCAAGAGTTGTTTTCTGGTAAGGAAAGTCACTATTGCGCTCCCTTTGCCATACACAGTGCAAATAGCACTCGCGTCTGTTCACAGCAAGTACAGTGTATTGGACTGAAGAGGAGCTACTGTTCTTGTCAGTTTCCTAAGCAGAGTTGAACTAGATATGGCCTATGTGTGTAGGAAGCACAGTTCTTTTGTTCTGAGCAAGCTCACTGTTCGGACACCATAGGAAACACAGTAGAGTAGAAGAGTGCTCTTTTCTCAAAAGCAGAGTGTGTTTCTTGTAAGGCGAGCTAGCGTTTGTTTCCCAGTCCTAAATGGAGTTGAATCACATGCAGTTTTTGGTCCTACGAGCAAGAGTTGTTTTCTGGTAAGGAAAGTCACTATTGCGCTCCCTTTGCCATACACAGTGCAAATAGCACTCGCGTCTGTTCACAGCAAGTACAGTGTATTGGACAGAAGAGGAGCTACTGTTCTTGTCAGTTTCCTAAGCAGAGTTGAACTAGATATGGCCCATGTGTGTAGGAAGCACAGTTCTTTTGTTCTCAGCAAGCTCACTGTTCGGACCCCATAGGAAACACAGTAGAGTAGAAGAGTGCTCTTTTCTCAAAAGCAGAGTGAGTTTCTTGTAAGGCAAGCTAGCGTTTGTTTCCCAGTCCTAAATGGAGTTGAATCACATGCAGTTTCTTGTCCTACGAGCAAGAGTTGTTTTCTGGTAAAAAAAGTCACTGTTGCGCTCCCATTGTCATACACAGGGCAAATAGCACTCGCGTCTGTTCACAGCATGTACAGTGTATTGGACTGAAGAGGATCTACTGTTCTTGTCAGTTTCCTAAGCAGAATTGAACTAGATATGGCCGTATTTGTAGGAAGCACAGTAATTTTGTTCTGAGCAAACTCACTGTTCTGGCCCTATAGGAAACACAGTAGAGTAGAAGAGTGCTCTTTTCTCAAAAGCAGAGTGTGTTTCTTGTAAGGAGAGCTAGCGTTTGTTTCCCAGTCCTAAATGGAGTTGAATCACATGCAGTTTTTGGTACTACGAGCAAGAGTTGTTTTCTGGTAAGGAAAGTCACTATTGCGCTCCCATTTCCACACACAGTGCAAATAGCACTCACATCTGTTCCCAGGAAGTACAGTGTATTGGACTGAAGCGGAGCTACTGTTCTTGTCAGTTTGCTAAGCAGAGTAGAACTATATATGGTCCCTGTGTATAGGAAGCACAGTTCTTTTGTTCTGAGCAAGCTCACTGTTCGGACCACATAGGAAACACAGAAGAGTAAAAGAGTGCTCTTTTCTCAAAAGCAGAGTGTGATTCTTGTAAGGCGAGCTAGTGTTTGTTCCCCAGTCAGAAATGGAGTTGAATCCCATGCAGTTTTTGTTCCTACGAGGAAGAGGTTTTTTCTGATAAGAAGAGTCACTATTGTGCTCCTATTTCTATACACAGTACAAATAGGACTCTCGTCTGTTCCCAACTAGTACAGTGTATTGGACTGAAGAGGAGCTACCGTTCTTGTCAGTTTCCTAAGCAGAGTTGAACTAGATATGGCCCGTGTGTGTAGGAAGCACAGTTCTTTTGTTCTGAGCAAGCTCACTGTTCGGACACCAGAGGAAACACAGTAGAGCAGAAGAGTGCTCTTTTCTCAAAAGCAGAGTGTGTTTCTTGTAAGGCAAGCTAGCGTTTGTTTCCAAGTACTAAATGGAGTTGAATCACATCCTGTTTTTGGTCCTACGTGCAAGAGTTGTTTTCTGGTAAGAAGAGTCACTATTGCGCTCCCATTGTCATACACAGGGCAAATAGCACTGGCGTCTGTTCGCAGCATGTACAGTGTATTGGACTGAAGAGGATCTACTGTTCTGTTCAGTTTCCTAAGCAGAATTGAACTAGATATGGCCTTATTTGTATGAAGCACAGTTCTTTTATTCTGAGCAAGCTCACTGTTTTGGCCATATAGGAAACACAGTAGAGTAGAAGAGTGCTCTTTTCTCAAAAGCAGAGTGTGTTTCTTGTAAGGCGAGCTAGTGTTTGTTTCCCAGTCCTAAATGGAGTTGAATCACATGCAGTTTTTGGTCCTACGAGCAAGAGTTGTTTTCTCATAAGGAAAGTCACTATTGCCCTCCCTTTGCCATACACAGTGCAAATTGCACTCGTGTCTGTTCCCAGCAAGTACAGTGTATTGGACTGAAGAGGAGCTACTGTTCTTGTCAGTTTCCTAAGCAGAGTTGAACTAGATATGGCCGATGTGTGTAGGAAGCACAGTACTTTTGTTCTGAGCAAGCTCACTGTTCGGACTCCATAGGAAACACAGTAGAGTAGAAGAGTGCTCTTTTCTCAAAAGCAGAATGTGTTTCTTGTAAGGCGAGCTAGCGTTTGTTTCCCAGTCCTAAATGGAGTTGAATCACATGGAGTTTCTTGTCCTACGACCAAGAGTTGTTTTCTGGTAAGAAGAGTCACTATTGCGCTCCCATTGTCATACACAGGGCAAATAGCACTGGCGTCTGTTCCCAGCATGTACAGTGTATTGGACTGAAGAGGATCTACTGTTCTTGTCAGTTTCCTAAGCAGAATTGAACTAGATATGGCCGTATTTGTAAGAAGCACAGTTCTTTTGTTCTGAGCAAACTCACTGTTCTGGCCCTATAGGAAACACAGTAGAGTAGAAGAGTGCTCTTTTCTCAAAAGCAGAGTGTGTTTCTTGTAAGGCAAGCTAGCGTTTGTTTCCAAGAACTAAATGGAGTTGAATCACATGCAGTTTTTGGTCCTATGTGCAAGAGTTGTTTTCTGGTAAAAAAAAAAGTCACTAATGCGCTCCCATTTCCATACACAATGCAAGTAGCACTCGCGTCTGTTCCCAGCAAGTACAGTGTATTGGACTGAAGAGGAGCTACTGTTCTTGTCAGTTTCCTAAGCAGAGTTGAACTAGATATGGCCCATGTGTGTAGTAAGCACAGTTCTTTTGTTCTGAGCAAGCTCACTGTTCGGACCCCATAGGAAAAACAATAGAGTAGAAGAGTGCTCTTTTCTCAAAGGCAGAGTGTGTTTCGTGTAAGGCGAGCTAGCGTTTGTTTCCCAGTCCTAAATGGAGTTGAATCACATGCAGTTTCTTGTCCTACGAGCAAGAGTTGTTTTCTGGTAAGAAGAGTTACTATTGTGCTCCAATTGTCATACACAGGGCAAATAGCACGGGCATCTGTTCCCAGCATGTACAGTGTATTCAACTGAAGAGGATCTACTGTTCTTGTCAGTTTCCTAAGCAGAATTGAACTAGATATGGCCGTATTTGTAAGAAGCACAGTTCTTTTGTTCTGAGCAAACTCACTGTTCTGGCCCTATAGGAAACACAGTAGAGTAGAAGAGTGCTCTTTTCTCAAAAGCAGAGTGTGTTTCTTGTAAGGTGAGCTAGCGTTTGTTTCCCAGTCCTAAATGGAGTTGAATCACATGCAGTTTTTGGTCCTACGAGCAAGAGTTGTTTTCTGGTAAGGAAAGTCACTACTGCGCTCCCTTTGCCATACACAGTGCAAATAGCACTCGCGTTTGTTCCCAGCAAGTACAGTGAATTGGACTGAAGAGGAGCTACTGTTCTTGTCAGTTTCCTAAGCAGAGTTGAACTAGATATGGCCCATGTGTGTAGGAAGCACAGTTCTTTTGTTCTGAGCAAGCTCACTATTCGGACCCCATAGGAAACACAGTCGAGTAGAAGAGTGCTCTTTTCTCAAAAGCAGAGTGTGTTTCTTGTAAGGCGAGCTAGTGTTTGTTCCCCAGTCAGAAATGGAGTTGAATCCCATGCAGTTTCTGGTCCTACGAGGAACAGGTGTTTTCTGATAAGAAGAGTAACTATTGCGCTATTTCCATACAGAGTATAAATAGGACTCGCGTTTGTTCCCAGCTAGTACACTGTATTGGACTGAAGAAAAGCTACCGTTCTTGTCAGTTTCCTAAGCAGAGTTGAACTAGATATGGCCCGTGTGTAGGAAGCACAGTTCTTTTGTTCTGAGCAAGCTCACTGTTTGGACCCCATAGGAAACACAGTAGAGCAGAAGAGTGCTCTTTTTTCAAAAGCAGAGTGTGTTTCTTGTAAGGCAAGCTAGCGTTTGTTTCCCAGTCCTAAATGGAGTTGAAACACATACAGTTTATTGTCCTACGAGCAAAAGTTGTTTTCTGGTAAGGAAAGTCACTATTGCGCTCCCATTGTCATACACAGGGCAAATAGCACTGGCGTCTGTTCCCAGCATGTACAGTGTATTGGACTGAAGAGGATCTACTGTTCTTTTCAGTTTCCAAAGCAGAATTGAACTAGATATGGCCGTATTTGTAGGAAGCACAGTTCTTTTGCTCTGAGCAAGCTCACTGTTCTGGTCCTATAGTAAACACAGTAGAGTAGACGAGTGTTCTTTTCTCAAAAGCAGAGTGTGTTTCTTGTAAGGCGAGCTAGCGTTTGGTTCCCAGTCCTAAATGGAGTTGAATCACATGCACTGTTTGGTCCTACGAACAAGAGTTTTTTTCTGGTAAGGAAAGTCACTATTGCACTCCCATTGCCATACACAGTGCAAATAGCACTCGCGTCTGTTCACAGCAAGTACAGTGTATTGGACTGAAGCTGAGCTACTGTTCTTGTCAGTTTCCTAAGCAGAGTTGAACTAGATATGGCCCGTGTGTGTAGGAAGCACAGTTCTTCTGTTCTGAGCAAGCTACTATTTGGACCCCATAGGAAACACAGTAGAGTAGATGAGTGCTCTTTTCTCAAAATCAGAGTGTCTTTCTTGTAAGGCGAGCTAGCGTTTGTTTCCCAGGCCTAAATGGAGTTGAATCACATGCAGTTTTTGGTCCTATGAGCAAGGGTTTTTTTCTGGTAAAAAAAAAAGTCACTATTGCGCTCCCCTTTCCATACACAATGCAAATAGCTCTCGCGTCTGTTCCCAGCAAGTACAGTGTATTGGACGGAAGAGGAGCTACTGTTCTTGTCAGTTTCCTAAGCAGAGTTGAACTAGATATGGCCCAGGTGTGTAGTAAGCACAGTTCTTTTGTTCTGAGCAAGCTCACTGTTTGGACCCCATAGGAAAAACAGTAGAGTAGAAGAGTGCTCTTTTATCAAAAGCAGAGTGTGTTTCTTGTAAGGCGAACTAGCGTTTGTTTCCCAGTCCTAAATGGAGTTGAATCACATGCAGTTTCTTGTCCTACGAGCAAGAGTTGTTTTCTGGTAAGAAGAGTTACTATTGTGCTCCCATTGTCATACACAGGGCAAATAGCACTGGCGTCCGTTCCCAGCATGTACAGTGTATTGTACTGAAGAGGATCTACTGTTCTTGTCAGTTTCCTAAGCAGAATTGAACTAGATATGCCCGTATTTGTAAGAAGCACAGTTCTTTTGTTCTTAACAAACTCACTGTTCTGGCCGTATAGGAAACACAGTAGAGTAGATGAGTGCTCTTTTCTCAAAAGCAGAGTGTGTTTCTTGTAAGGCGAGCTAGCGTTTGTTTCCCAGTCCTAAATGGAGTTGAATCACATGCAGTTTTTGGTCCTACGAGCAAGAGTTGTTTTCTGGTAAGGAAAGTCACTACTGCGCTCCCTTTGCCATACACAGTGCAAATAGCACTCGCGTCTGCTCCCAGCAAGTACAGTGAATTGGACTGAGAGGAGCTATGTTCTTGTCAGTTTCCTAAGCAGAGTTGAACTAGATATGGCCCATGTGTGTAGGGAGCACAGTTCTTTTGTTCTGAGCAAGCTCACTGTTCGTACCACATAGAAACACAGAAGAATAGAAGAGTGCTCTTTTCTCAAAGCAGAGTGTGTTTCTTGTAAGGCGAGCTAGTGTTTGTTCCCCAGTCAGAAATGGAGTTGAATCCCATGCAGTTTCTGGTCCTACGAGCAAGAGGTGTTTTCTGATAAGAAGAGTCACTATTGCGCTCCTATTGCCATACACCGTACAAATAGGACTCGCGTCTGTTCCCAGCTAGTACAGTGTATTGGACTGAAGAGCAGCTACCGTTCTTGTCTGTTTCCTAAGCCGAGTTGAACTAGATATGGCCCATGTGTGTAGGAAGCACAGTTCTTTTGTTCTGAGCAAGCTCAATGTTCGGACCCCATATGAACCACAGTAGAATAGAAGACTGCTCTTTTCTCAAAAGCAGAGTGTGTTTCTTGTAAGGCGAGCTAGCGTTTTTTTCCCAGTCCTAAATGGAGTTGAATCACATGCAGTTTTTGGTCCTACGAGCAAGAATTGTTTTCTGGTAAGGAAAGTCACTACTGCGCTCCCTTTGCCATAAACAGTGCAAATAGCACTCGCGTCTGTTCACAGCAAGTACAGTGTATTGGACTGAAGAGGAGCTACTGTTCTTGTCAGTTTGCTAAGCAGAGTTGAACTAGATATGTCCCGTGTGTGTAGGAAGCACAGTTCTTTTGTTCTGAGCAAGCTCACTGTTCGGACCACATAGGATACACAGTCGAGTAGAAGAGTGCTCTTTTCTCAAAAGCAGAGTGTGTTTCTTGTAAGGCGAGCTAGTGTTTTTCCCCAGTCAGAATTGGAGTTGAATCCCATGCAGTTTCTGGTCCTACGAGGAAGAGGTGTTTTCTGCTAAGAAGAGTCACTATTGCGCTCCCATTGCCATACACAGGGCAAATAGAACTCGCATTTGTTCCCAGCATTTACAGTGTATTGGACTGAAGAGGATCTACTGTTCTTGTCAGTTTCCTAAGCAGAGTTGAACTAGATATGGCCCGTGTGTGTAGGAAGCACAGTTCTTTTGTTCTGAGCAAGCTCACTGTTCGCACCCCATTGGAAACACAGTAGAGTAGAAGAGTGCTCTTTTCTCAGAAGCAGAGTATGTTTCTTGTAAGGCTGGCTAGTGTTTTTTTCCCAGTCAGAAACGGAGTTGAATCTCATGCAGTTTCTGGTCCTACGAGCAAGAGTTGTTTTCTTGTAAGAGGAGTCACTATTGCGCTCACATTGCCATACACAGAGCAAATAGCACTCGCGTCTGCTAACTGCAAATACAGTGTATTGGACTGAAGAGGAGCTACTGTTCTTGTCAGTTTCCTAAGCAGAGTTGAACTACATATGGCCCGTGTGTGTAGGAAGCACAGTTCTTTTGTTCTGAGCAAGCTCACTGTTCTGGCCCTATAGGAAACTCAGTAGAGTAGAAGAGTGCTCTTTTCTCAAAAGCAGAGTGTGTTTGTTGTAAGGCGAACTAGCGTTTGTTTCCCAGTCCTAAATGGAGTTGAATCACATGCAGTTTCTGGTCCAACGAGCAAGAGTTTTTTCTGGTAAGAAGAGTCACTATTGCGCTCCCATTGTCATACACAGTGCAAATAGCACTGGCGTCTGTACCCAGCATATACAGTGTATTGGCCTGAAGAGGATCTACTGTTCTTGTCAGTTTCCTAAGCAGAGTTGAACTAGATATGGCCTGTGTGTGTAGGAAGCACAGTTCTTTTGTTCTGAGCAAGCTCACTCTTCTGGCCTTTAGGAAACACAGTAAAGTAGAACAGTGCTCTTTTCTCAAAAGCAGAGTGTGTTTCTTGTAAGGCGAGAATGCGTTTGTTTCCCAGTCCTAAATGGAGTTGAATCACATGCAGTTTCTGGTCCTACAAGCAAGAGTTGTTTTCTAGAAAGGAAAGTCACTATTGTGTTCCCTTTGCCATACACAGTGCAAATAGCACTCGCGTTTGTTTCCAGCAATTACAGTGTATTGGACTGAAGAGGAGCTACTGCTCTTGTCAGTTTCCTAAGCAGAGTTGAACTAGATATGCCCCGTGTGTGTAGGAAGCACTGTTCTTTTGTTCTGAGCAAGCTCACTGTTCTGGCCCTATAGGAAACTCAGTAGAGTAGAAGAGTGCTCTTTTCTCAAAAACAGAATGTGTTTCTTGTAAGGCGAGCTTGCGTTTGTTTCCCAGTCCTAAATGGAGTTGAATCACATGCAGTTTCTGGTCCTATGAGCAAGAGTTGTTCTATGGCAAGAAGAGTCACTATTGTGCTCCCATTGTCTTACACAGAGCAAATAGCACTGGTGTCTGTTCCCAGCATGTAAAGTGTATTGGACTGAAGAGGATCTACTGTTCTTGTCAGTTTCCTAAGCAGAGTTGAACTAGATATGGCCCGTGTGTGTAGGAAGCACAGTTCTTTTGTTCTGAGCAAGCTCACTCTTCTGGCCTATAGGAAACACAGTAAAGTAGAACAGTGCTCTTTTCTCAAAAGCAGAGTGTGTTTTTGTAAGGGTAGCTAGTGTTTGTTTCCCAGGTCTAAATGGAGTTGGATCACATGCAGTTTTTGGTCCTGTGAGCAAGGGATGTTTTCTGGTAAGGAAAGTCACTATTGTGTTCCCTTTGCCATACACAGTGCAAATAGCACTCGCGTCTGTTCCCAGCAAGTACAGTGTATTCGACAGAAGAGGAGCTACTGTTCTTGACAGTTTCCTAAGGAAAGTTGAACTAGATATGGCCCCGTGTGTGTGAAGCACAGTTCTTTTGTTCTGAGCAAGCTCACTCTTCTGGCCTATAGGAAAAACAGTAGAGTAGAAGAGTGCTCTTTTCTCAAAAGCAGAGTGTGTTTCTTGTAAGGCTAGCTAGTGTTTGTTTCCCAGTCAGAAACGGAGTTGAATCCCATGCAGTTTCTGGTCCTACGAGCAAGAGTTGTTTTCTGGTAAGAAGAGTCACTATTTCGCTCCCATTGCCATACACGGGGCAAATAGCACTCCCGTCTGCTCCCAGCAAGTACAGTGTATTGGACTGAAGAGGAGATACTGTTCTTGTCAGTTTCCTAAGCAGAGTTGAACTAGATATAGCCCGTGTGTGTAGAAAGCACAGTTCTTTTGTTCTGAGCAAGCTCAATGTTCTGGCCCTGTAGGAAACACAGTAGAGTAGAAGAGTGCTCTTTTCTCAAAAGCAGAATGTGTTTCTTGTAAGGTTGAGCTAGCGTTTGTTTCCCAGTCCTATATGGAGTTGAATCACATGCAGTTTCTGGTCCTACAAACAAGGGATGTTTTCTGGTAAGGAAAGTCACTATTGTGCTCCCTTTGCCATAAACAGTGCAAATAGCACTCGTGTCTGTTCCCAGCAAGTACAGTGTATTGGACTGAAGAGGAGCTACTGTTCTTGTCAGTTTCCTAAGCAGAGTTGAACTAGATATGTCCCGTGTGTGTAGGAAGCACAGTTCTTTTGTTCTGAGCAAGCTCACTGTTCTGGTCCTATAGGAAACACAGAAGAGTAGAAGAGTGCTCTTTTCTCAAAAGCAGAGTGTGTTTCTTGTAAGGTGAGCTAGCATTTGTTTCCCAGTCCTAAATGGAGTTGAATTACATGCAGTTTCTTGTCCTATGAGCAAGAGTTGTTTTCTGGTAAGAAGAGTCACTATTTCCATACACAGTGCAAACAACACTCGCTACTGTTCTTTGCAAGTACAGTGTATTGGACAGAAGAGGATCTACTGTTCTTGTCAGTTTCCTAAGCAGAGTTGAACTAGATATGGCCCGTGTGTGTAGGAAGCACAGTTCTTTTGTTCTGAGCAAGCTCACTGTTTTGGCCCTATAGGAAACAGTAGAGTAGAAGAGTGCTCTTTTCTCAAAAGCAGAGTGTGTTTCTTGTAAGGCGAGGTTGCTTTTTTTTCCCAGTCGTAAATGGAGTTGAATCACATGCAGTTTCTGGTCCTACGTGCAAGAGTTGTTTTCTGGTAAGAAGAGTCACTATTGTGCTCCCTTTGCCATACACAGGGCAAATAGCACTCGCGTCTGTTCCCAGCAAGTACAGTGTATTGGACTGAAGAGGATCTACTGTTCTTGTCAGTTTCCTAAGCAGAGTTGAACTAGATATGGCCCGTGTGTTTAGGAAGCACAGATCTTTGTTCTGAGCAAGCAAACTGTTCGGACCCCATAGGAAACACAGTAGAATAGAAGAGTGCTCTTTTCTCAAAAGCACAGTGTGTTTCTTGTAAAGCGAGCTAGCCTTTGTTTCCCAGTCCTAAATGGAGTTGAATCACATGCAGTTTCTGGTCCTATGAACAAGGGATGTTTTCGGGTAAGGAAAGTCACTATTGTGCTCCCTTGCAATAAACAGTGCAAATAGCACTCGCGTCTGTTCCCAGCAAGTACAGTGTATTGGACTGAAGAGGAGCTACTGTTCTTGTCAGTTTCCTAAGCAGAGTTGAACTAGATATGGCCCGTGTGCGTAGGAAGCACAGTTCTTTTGTTCTGAGCGAGCTCACTGTTCTGGTCCTATAGGAAACACAGAAGAGTAGAAGAGTGCTCTTTTCTCAGAAGCAGAGTGTGTTTCTTGTAAGGCAAGCTAGTGTTTGTTTCCCAGTCCTAAATGGAGTTGAATCACATGCAGTTTCTGGTCCTACGAGCAAGAGTTGTTTTCTGGTAAGAAGAGTCACTATTGTGCTACCATTGCCATAAACAGTGCAAAAAGCACTCGCGTCTGTTCCCAGCAAGTACAGTGTATTGCACAGAAGAGGAGCTACTGTTCTTGTCAGTTTCCTAAGCAAAGTTGAACTAGATATGGCCCATGTGTGTAGGAAGTACACTTCTTTACTTCTGAGCAAGCTCACTCTTTGGCCCTATAGGAAACTCAGTAGAGTAGAAGAGTGCTCTTTTCTCAAAAGCAGAATGTATTTCTTGTAAGGCGAGCTAGCGTTTTTTCCCAGTCCTAAATGGAGTTGAATCACATGCAGTTTCTGGTCCTACGAGCAAGAGTTGTTTTCTGGTAAGAAGAGTCACTATTGCGCTCCCATTGTCATACACAGGGCAAATAGCACTGGCGTCTATTCCCAGCAATTACAGTGTATTGGACTGGAGAGGAGCTACTGTTCTAGTCAGTTTCCTAAGCAGAGTTCAACTAGATATGGCCCCTGTGTGTAGGAAGCACAGTTCTTTTGTTCTGAGCAAGCTCAGTGTTCGGACCCCATAGGAAACACAGTAGAATAGAAGAGTGCTCTTTTCTCAAAAGCAGAGTGTGTTTCTTGTAAGGTGAGCTAGCGTTTGTTTCCCAGTCCAAAATGGAGTTGAATCACATGCAGTTTCTGGTCCTACGAGCAAGGGATGTTTTCTGGTAAGGAAAGTCACTATTGGGCTCCCTTTGCCATAAACAGTGCAAATTGCACTCATGTCTGTTCCCAGCAAGTACAGCGTATTGGACTGAAGAGGAGCTACTGTTCTTGTCAGTATTTTAAGCAGAGTTGAATGAGATATGGCCGCTGTGTGTAGGAAGCACAGTTCTTTTGTTCTGAGCAAGCTCACTGTTTTGGACCTATAGGAAACACAGAAGAGTAGAAGAGTGTTATTTTCTCAAAAGCAGAGAGTGTTTCTTGTAAGGTGAGCTAGCGTTTGTTTCCCAGTCCTAAATGGAGTTGAATTAGATGCAGTTTCTTGTCTTATGAGCAAGAGTTGTTTTCTGGTAAGAAGAGTCACTATTGCACTTCCATTGCCATACACAGTACAAACAACACTCGCTACTGTTCTTTCCAAGTACAGTGTATTGGACAGAAGAGGAGCTACTGTTCTTATCAGTTTCCTAAGCAGAGTTGAACTAGATATGGCCCGTGTGTGTAGGAAGCACAGTTCTTTTGTTCTGAGCAAGCTCACTGTTCTGGTCCTATAGGAAACACAGAAGAGTAGAAGAGTGCTCTTTTCTCAAAAGCAAAGTGTGTTTCTTGTAAGGTGAGCTAGCGTTTGTTTCCCAGTCCTAAATGGAGTTGAATTACATGCAGTTTCTGGTCCTATGAGCAAGAGTTGTTTTCTGGTAAGAAGAGTCACTATTGCAATCCTATTGCCAAACACAGTGCAAACAACACTCGCTACTGTTCTTTGCAAGTACAGTGTTTTGGAAAGAAGAAGAGCTAGTGTTCTTGTTAGTTTCCTAAGCAGAGTTGAACTAGATATGGCCCGTGTGTGTAGGAAGCACAGTTCTTTTTTTCTGAGCATGCTCACTCTTCAGACCCAATAGGAAACACAGTAGAGTAGAAGAGTGCTCATTTCTCAAAAGCAGAATGTGTTTGTTGTAAGGCGAGCTAGCGTTTGTTTCCCAGTCCTAAATGGAGTTGAATCACTTGCAGTTTCTGATCCTAGTAGCAAGAATTGTTTTCTGATAAGAAGAGTCACTATTGCCCTCCCATTGTCATACACAGGGCAAATAGCACTGGCGTCTGTTCCCAGGACGTACAGTGTATTGGACTGAAGAGGATCTACTGTTCTTGTCAGTTTCCTAAGCAGAGTTTTACTAGTAATAGCCCGTGTGTGTAGGAAGCACAGTTCTTTTGTTCTGAGCAAGCTCACTGTTTTGGCCCTATAGGAAACACAGTAGAGTAGAAGAGTGCTCTTTTTTCAAAAGCAGAGTGTGTTTCTTGTAAGGAGAGCTAGCTTTTGTTTCCCAGTCCTACACGGAGTTGAATCACATGCAGTTTCTGGTCCTACGAGCAAGAGTTGTTTTCTGGTAAGAAGAGTCACTATTGTGCTCCCTTTGCTATACTCAAGGCAAATAGCACTGGCGTCTGTTCGCAGCATGTACAATGTATTGGACTGAAGATGATCTACTGTTCTTGTCAGTTTCCTAAGCAGAGTTGAACTAGATATGGCCCGTGTGTGTAGGAAGCACAGTTCTTTTGTTCTGAGCAAGCTCACTGTTCGGACCCCATAGGAAACACAGTAGAATAGAAGCGTGCTCTTTTCTCAAAAGCAGAGTGTGTTTCTCGTAAGGCGAGCTAGCCTTTGTTTCCCAGTCCAAAATGGAGTTGAATCACATGCAGTTTCTGGTCCTACGAGCAAGGGATGTTTTCTGGTAAGGAAAGTCACTATTGTGCTCCCTTTGCCATAAACAGTGCAAATTGGACTCACGTCGGTTCCCAGCAAGTACAGTGTATTGGACTGAAGAGGAGCTACTGTTCTTGTCATTTTTTTAAGCAGAGTTGAATGAGATATGGCCGGTGTGTGTAGGAAGCACAATTCTTTTGTTCTGAGCAAGCTCACTATTTTGGTCCTATAGGAAACACAGAAGAGTAGAAGAGTGCTCTTTGCTCAAAAGCAGAGTGTGTTTCTTGTAAGGTGAGCTAGCGTTTGTTTCCCAGTCCTAAATGGAGTTGAATTTGATGCAGTTTCTTGTCCTATGAGCAAGAGTTGTTTTCTGGTAAGAAGAGTCACTATTGCGCTCCTATTGGCATACACAGTGCAAACAACACTCGCTACTGTTCTTTGCAAGTACAGTGTATTGGACAGAAGAGGAGCTACTGTTCTTGTCAGTTTTCTAAGCAGAGTTGAACTAGATATGGCCCGTGTGTGTAGGAAGCACAGTTCTTTTGTTCTGAGCAAGCTCACTCTTCTGGCCTATAGGAAACACAGTAAAGTAGAACAGTGCTCTTTTCTGAAAAGCAGAGTGTGTTTCATGTAAGGCGAGATTAGGTTTGTTTCCCAGTACTAAATGGAGTTGAATCACATGCAGTTTCTGGTCCTACAAGCAAGAGTTGTTTTCTGGAAAGGAAAGTCACTATTGTGTTCCCTTTGCCATACACAGTGCAAATAGCACTCGCGTTTGTTTCCAGCAATTACAGTGTATTGGACTGAAGAGGAGCTACTGCTCTTGTCAGTTTCCTAAGCAGAGTTGAGCTAGATATGCCCCGTGTGTGTAGGAAGCACTGTTCTTTTGTTCTGAGCAAGCTCACTGTTCTGGCCCTACAGGAAACTCAGTAGAGTAGAAGAGTGCTCTTTTCTCAAAAACAGAGTGTGTTTCTTGTAAGGCGAGCTTGCGTTTGTTTCCCAGTCCTAAATGGAGTTGAATCACATGCAGTTTCTGGTCCTATGAGCAAGAGTTGTTCTATGGCAAGAAGAGTCACTATTGTGCTCCCATTGTCTTACACAGAGCAAATAGCACTGGTGTCTGTTCCCAGCATGTAAAGTGTATTGGACTGAAGAGGATCTACTGTTCTTGTCAGTTTCCTAAGCAGAGTTGAACTAGATATGGCCCGTGTGTGTAGGAAGCACAGTTCTTTTGTTCTGAGCAAGCTCACTCTTCTGGCCTATAGGAAACACAGTAAAGTAGAACAGTGCTCTTTTCTCAAAAGCAGAGTGTGTTTTTGTAAGGCTAGCTAGTGTTTGTTTCCCAGGTCTAAATGGAGTTGAATCACATGCAGTTTCTGGTCCTACAAACAAGGGATGTTTTCTGGTAAGGAAAGTCACTATTGTGCTCCCCTTGCCATACACAGTGCAAATAGCACTCACGTCTGTTCCCAGCAAGTACAGTGTATTGGACTGAAGAGGAGCTACTGTTCTTGTCAGTTTCCTAAGCAGAGTTGAACTAGATATGGCCCGTGTGTGTAGGAAGCACAGTTCTTTGTTCTGAGCAAGCTCACTGTTCGGACCCCATAGGAAACACAGTAGAATAGAAGAGTGCTCTTTTCTCAAAAGCAGAGTGTGTTTCTTGTAAGGCGAGCTAGTGTTTGTTTTGCAGTCCTAAACGGAGTTCAATCACATGCAGTTTCTGGTCCTACGAGCAAGAGTTGTTTTCTAGAAAGAAGAGTCACTATTTCGCTCCCATTGTCATACACAGGGCAAATAGCACTGGCGTCTGTTCCCAGCATGTAAAGTGTATTGGACTGAAGAGGATCTACGGTTCTTGTCAGTTTCCTAAGCAGAGTTGAACTAGATATGGCCCGTGTGTGTAGGAAGCACAGTTCGTTTGTTCTGAGCTAGCTCACTCTTCTGGCCTATAGGAAACGCAGTAGAGTAGAAGAGTGCTCTTTTCTCAAAATCAGAGTGTCTTTCTTGTAAGGCGAGCTAGCGTTTGTTTCCCAGTCCTAAATGGAGTTGAATCACATGCAGTTTCTGGTCCTACGAGCAAGAGTTGTTTTCTGGAAAGGAAAGTCACTATTGTGCTCCCTTTGCCATACACAGTACAAATAGCACTCGTGTCTGTTCCCAGCAAGTACAGTGTATTGGACTGAAGAGGAGCTACTGCTCTTGTCAGTTTCCTAAGCAGAGTTGAACTAGATATGGCCCGTGTGTGTCGGAAGCACAGTTCTTTGTTCTGAGCAAGCTTACTGTTCAGACCCCATAGGAAACACAGTAGAATAGAAGAGTGCTCTTTACTCAAAAGAAGAGTGTGTTTCTTGTAAGGCTAGCTAGTGTTTGTTTCCCAGTCCTAAATGGAGTTGAATCACATGCAGGTTCTGGTCCTACGATCAAGAGTTTTTTCTGGTAAGAAGAGTCACTATTGTGCTCCCATTGTAATACACAGGGCAAATAGCACTCGCGTCTGTTCCCAGCATGTACAGTGTATTGGACTGAAGATGATCTACTTTTCTTGTCAGGTTCCTAAGCAGAGTTGAACTAGATATGGCGCGTATGTGTAGGAAGCACAGTTCTTTTGTTCTGAGCAAGCTCACTGTTCTGGTACTATAGGAAACACAGAAGAGTAGAAGAGTGCTCTTTTCTCAAAAGCAGAGTGTGTTTCTTGTAAGGTGAGCTAGCGTTTGTTTCCCAGTCCTAAATGGAGTTGAATTACATGCAGTTTCTCGTCCTATGAACAAGAGTTTTTTTCTAGTAAGAAGAGTCACTATTGCAATCCTATTGCCATACACAGTGCAAACAACACTCGCTACTGTTCTTTGCAATTACAGTGTATTGGACAGAAGAAGAGCTACTGTTCTTGTTAGTTTCCTAAGCAGAGTTGAACTAGATATGGCCCGTGTGTGTAGGAAGCACAGTTCTTTTGTTCTGAGCAAGCTCACTCTTCAGACCCCATAGGAAACACAGTAGAGTAGAAGAGTGCTCTTTTCTCAAAAGCAGAGTGTGTTTCTTGTAAGGCGAGCTAGCGTTTGTGTCCCAGTCCTAAATGGAGTTGAATCACATTCAGTTTCTGATCCTAGTTGCAAGAATTGTTTTCTGGTAAGAAGAGTCACTATTGCCCTCCCATTGTCATACACAGGGCAAAGAGCACTGGCGTCTGTTCCCAGCATGTACAGTGTATTGGACTGAAGAGGATCTACTGTTCTTGTCAGTTTCCTAAGCAGAGTTGAACTAGTAATAGCCCGTGTGTGTAGGAAGCACAGTTCTTTTGTTCTGAGGAAGCACACTCTTTTGGCTTTATAGGAAACACAGTAGAGTAGAAGAGTGCTCTTTTCTCAAAAGCAGAGTGTGTTTCTTGTAAGGCGAGCTAGCGTTTGTTTCCCAGTCCTAAATGGAGTGGAATCACATGCAGTTTCTGGTCCTACGAGCAAGGGATGTTTTCTGGTAAGGAAAGTCACTATTGTGCTCCCTCTGCCATAAACAGTGCAAATAGCACTCGCGTCTTTTCCCAGCAAGTACAGAGTATTGGACAGAAGAGGAGCTACTGTTCTTGTTGGTTTCCTAAGCAGAGTTGAACTAGATATGGCCCGTGTGTGTGAAGCACAGTTCTTTTGTTCTGAACAAGCTCAATTTTCGGACCCCATAGGAAACACAGTAGAGTAGAAGAGTGCTCTTTTCTCAAAAGCAGAGTGTGTTTCTTGTAAGGCTAGCTAGTGTTTATTTCCCAGTCTGAAACGGAGTTGAATTAGATGCAGTTTCTTGTCTTATGAGCAAGAGTTGTTTTCTGGTAAGAAGAGTCATTATTGCGCTCCCATATTCATACACAGTGCAAATAGCACTGGCGTGTGTTCCCAGCAAGTACAGTGTATTGGACTGAAGAGGATCTACTGTTCCTGTCAGTTTCCTAAGCAGAGTTGAACTAGATATGGCCCGTGTGTAGGAAGCACAGTTCTTTTGTTCTGAGCAAGCTCACTGTTCGGACCCCATAGGAAACACAGTAGAGTAGATGTGTTCGCTATTCTCAAAAGCAGAGCGTGTTTCTTGTAAGGCGAGCTAGCGTTTGTTTCCCATCCCTAAGTGGATTGAATCAAATGTAGTTTCAGGTCCTAAGAGCAAGAGTTGTTTCCTGGTAAGAAGAGTCACTATTGTGCAACCATTGTGGTACACAGTGCAAATAGCAATCGCGTCTGTTCCCAGCAAGTACAGTGTATTGGACTGAAGAGGATCTACTGTTCTCGTCAGTATCCTAAGCAGAGTTGAACTAGATATGGCCCGTGTGTGTAGGAAGCACAGTTCTTTTGTTCTGAGCAAGCTCACTGTTCTGGTCCTATAGGAAACACAGTAGCGTAGAAGAGTGCTCTTTTCTCAAAAGCAGAGTGTGTTTCTTGTAAGGGGAGCTAGCGTTTGTTTCCCAGTCCTAAATGGAGTTGAATCACATTCAGTTTCTGGTCCTATGAGCAAGAGTTGTTTTGTGGTATGAAGAGTCACAATTGTGCTCCCATTGCCATACACAGTGCAAATAGTACTCGCGTCTGTTCCCAGCAAGTACAGTGTATTGGACTGAAGAGGATCTACTGTCTTGTCAGTTTCCTAAGGAGAATTAAACTAGATATGGCCGTGTGTGTAGGAAGCACAGTTCTTTTGTTCTGAGCAAGCTCACTGTTCTGGCGCTAAAGGAAACACAGTAGAGTAGAAGAGTGCTCCTTCCTCAAAAGCAGAGTGTGTTACTTGTAAGGCGAGCTAGCATTTGTTTCCCAGTCCTAAATGGAGTTGAATCACATGCAGTTTTTGGTCCTATGAGCAAGAGTTGCTTTCTGGTAAGGAAAGTCACTATTGCGCTCCCATTGCCATACACAGTGCAAATAGCACTGGCATCTCTTGCCAGCAAGTACAGTGTATTGGACTGAAGAGGAGCTACTTCTCTTGTCAGTTTCCTCAGCAGAGATGAACTAGATATGGCCCGAGTGTAGGAAGCACAGTTCTTTTGTTCTGATCAAGTTCTCTGTTTGGACCTCATAGGAAACACAGTAGAGTAGAAGAGTGCTCTTTTGTCAAAAGCAGAGTGTGTTTCTTGTAAGGCGAGCTAGCGTTTGTTTCCCAGTCCTAAATGGAGTTGAAATACACATGCAGTTTCTGGTCCTAAGAGCGAGAGTTGTTTTCTGGTAAGAAGAGTCCATTTTGCGCTCCCTTTGCCATACACA
>NW_026735586.1:0-115613 GCF_949786415.1 Peromyscus eremicus | reverse complement strand
CACTCTGTTTTGAGAAAAGAGCACTCTTCTTCTCTACTTTGTTTCCTACAGGGCCAGAACAGTGAGCTTGCTCAGAACAAATGAACTGTGCTTCCTAGACACACGGGCCATATCTAGTTCAACTCTGCTTAGGAGACTGACAAGAACAGTAGCTCCTCTTCAGTCCAATACACTGTACTTGCTGGGAACAGACGCGAGTGCTATTTGCACTGTGTATGGCAATGGGAGCGCAATAGTGACTTTCCTTACCAGAAAACAACTCTTGCTCGTAGGACCAGAAACTGCATGTGATTCAACTCCGTTTAGGACTGGAAAAAAATGCTAGCTCGCCTTACATGAAACACTCTGCTTTTGAGAAAAGAGCACTCTTCTACTCTACTGTGTTTCCTATGGGGTCCAAACAGTGAGCTTGCTCAGAACAAAGAACTGTGCTTCCTACACACATGGACCATATCTAGTTCAACTCTGCTTAGGAGACTGACAAGAACAGTAGCTTCTCTTCAGTCCGATACACTGTACTTGCTGGGAACAGACGCGAGTGCTATTTGCACTGTGTATGGCAATGGGAGCACAATAGTGACTTTCCTTACCAGAAAACAACTCTTGCTCGTAGGACAAAAAACTGCATGTGACTCAACTCCATTTAGGTCTGGGAAACAAACGCTAGCTCGCCTTACAAGAAACTCACTCTGCTTTAGAGAAAAGAGCACTCTTCTACTCTACTGTGTTTCCTATGGGGTCCGAAAAGTGAGCTTTCTCAGAACAAAAGAACTGTGCTTCCTACACACACAGCCATATCTAGTTCAATTCTGCTTAGGAACCTGACAAGAACAGTAGCTCCTCCTCAGTCCAATACACTGTACTTGCTGTGAACAGACGCCAGTGCTATTTGTCCTGTGTATGGCAATGGCAGCGCAATAGTGACTATTCTTATCATAAAACAACTCTTGCTCGTAGGACCAGAAACTGCATGTGATTCAACTCCATTTAGGACTGGGAAACAAACGCTAGCTCGCCTTACAGGAAACACAATCTCCTTTAGAGAAAAGAGCACTCTTCTACTCTACTGTGTTTCCTATAGGGCCAGAACAGTGAGCTTGCTCAGAACAAAGAACTGTGCTTCCTACACACACGGCCATATCTAGTTCAATTCTGCTTAGGAACCTGACAAGAACAGTAGATCCTCTTCAGTCCAATATACTGTACTTGCTGCGAACAGACGCCAGTGCTACCGTTCCTGTGTGTGGCAATGGCAGCACAATAGTGACTATTTTTACCATAAAACAACTCTTGCTCGTAGCACAAAAAACTGCATGTGACTCAACTCCATTTAGGACTGGGAAACAAACTCTAGCTCCCCTTACAAGAAAAACACTCTGCTTTTGAGAAAAGAGCACTCTTCTACTCTACTGTGTTTCCTATAGGGCCAGAACAGTGAGCTTGCTCAGAACAAATGAACTGTGCTTCCTAGACACACGGGCCATATCTAGTTCAACTCTGCTTAGGAGACTGACAAGAACAGTAGCTCCTCTTCAGTCCAATACACTGTACTTGCTGGGAACAGACGTGAGTGCTATTTGCACTGTGTATGCAATGGGAGCGCAATAGTGGCATTCCTTACCAGAAAACAACTCTTGCTCGTAGGACCCCACACTGCAAGTGATTCAATGCCATTTAGGACTGGGAAACAAATGCTAGCTCGTCTTACAAGAAACACACTCTGCTTCTGAGAAAAGAGCACTCTTCTACTCTACTGTGTTTCCTATGGGGTCCAAACAGTGAGCTTGCTCAGAACAAAAGAACTGTGCTTCCTACACACATCGACCATATGTAGTTCAACTCTGCTAAGGAAACTGACAAGAACAGTAGCTCCTCTTCAGTCCAATACACTGTACTTGCGGGGAAGAGACGCGAGTGCTATTTGCACTGTGTATGGCAATTGGAGCACAATAGTGACTCGTCTTACCAGAAAACAACTCTTGCTTGTAGGACCAAAAACTGTATGTGATTCAACTTCATTTAGGACTGGGAAAAAAACGCTAGCTCCCCTTACTAGAAACACAATCTGCTTTAGAGAAAAGAGCACTCTTCTATTCTACTCTGTTTCCTATAGGGCCAGAACAGTGAGCTTGATCAGAACATAAGAACTGTGCTTCCTACACACGGGCCATATCTAGTTCAACTCTGCTTAGGAAACTGACAAGAACAGTAGCTCCTCTTCAGTCCGATACACTGTACTTGATGAGAAGAGACGCGAGTGCTACTTGCACTGTGTATGGCAATTGGAGCACAATAGTGACTCGTCTTACAAGAAAACAACTCTTGCTCGTAGCACAGAAAAATGCATGTGACTCAACTCCATTTAGGACTGGAAAACAAACTCTAGCTCGCCTTACAAGGAACACACTCTGTTTTTGAGAAAAGAGCACTCTTCTTCTCTACTTTGTTTCCTATAGGGCCAGAACAGTGAGCTTGCTCAGAACAAATGAACTGTGCTTCCTAGACACACGGGCCATATCTAGTTCAACTCTGCTTAGGAGACTGACAAGAACAGTAGCTCCTCTTCAGTCCAATACACTGTACTTGCTGGGAACAGACGCGAGTGCTATTTGCACTGTGTATGGCAATGGGAGCGCAATAGTGACTTTCCTTACCAGAAAACAACTCTTGCTCGTAGGACCAGAAACTGCATGTGATTCAACTCCGTTTAGGACTGGGAAAAAAATGCTAGCTCGCCTTACATGAAACACTCTGCTTTTGAGAAAAGAGCACTCTTCTACTCTACTGTGTTTCCTATGGGGTCCAAACAGTGAGCTTGCTCAGAACAAAGAACTGTGCTTCCTACACACATGGACCATATCTAGTTCAACTCTGCTTAGGAGACTGACAAGAACAGTAGCTTCTCTTCAGTCCGATACACTGTACTTGCTGGGAACAGACGCGAGTGCTATTTGCACTGTGTATGGCAATGGGAGCACAATAGTGACTTTCCTTACCAGAAAACAACTCTTGCTCGTAGGACCAGAAACTGCATGTGACTCAACTCCATTTAGGACTGGGAAACAAACGATAGCTTGCCTTACAAAAAACACACTCTGCTTTTGAGAAAAGAGCACTCTTCTACTCTACTGTGTTTCCTATGGGGTCCGAACAGTGAGCTTGCTCAGAACAAAAGAACTGTGCTTCCTACACACACGGCCATATCCAGTTCAATTCTGCTTAGGAACCTGACAAGAACAGTAGATCCTCTTCAGTCCTATACACTGTATTTGCTGCGAATAGACGCCAGTGCTATTTGTCCTGTGTATGGCAATGGCAGCACAATAGTGACTATTTTTACCATAAAACAACTCTTGCTCGTAGGACAGAAACTGCATGTGAATTCCACTCCATTTAGGACTGGGAAACAAACGCTAGCTCCGCCTTACAAGAAACACACTCTGCTTTAGAGAAAAGAGCACTCTTCTACTCTACTGTGTTTCCTATGGGGTCCAAAGAGTGAGCTTGCTCAGAACAAAAGAACTGTGCTTCCTACACACAAGGACCATATGTAGTTCAACTCTGCTTAGGAAACTGACAAGAACAGTAGCTCCTCTTCAGTCCAATACACTGTACTTGCGGGGAAGAGACGAGAGTGCTATTTGCACTGTGTATGTCAATTGGAGCACAATAGTGACTCGTCTTACCAGAAAACAACTCTTGCTCGTAGGACAAAAAACTGCATGTGACTCAACTCCATTTAGGTCTGGGAAACAAACGCTAGCTCGCCTTACAAGAAACTCACTCTGCTTTAGAGAAAAGAGCACTCTTCTACTCTACTGTGTTTCCTATGGGGTCCGAACAGTGAGCTTTCTCAGAACAAAAGAACTGTGCTTCCTACACACACAGCCATATCTAGTTCAATTCTGCTTAGGAACCTGACAAGAACAGTAGCTCCTCCTCAGTCCAATACACTGTACTTGCTGTGAACAGACGCCAGTGCTATTTGTCCTGTGTATGGCAATGGCAGCGCAATAGTGACTATTCTTATCATAAAACAACTCTTGCTCGTAGGACCAGAAACTGCATGTGATTCAACTCCATTTAGGACTGGGAAACAAACGCTAGCTCGCCTTACAAGAAACACAATCTCCTTTAGAGAAAAGAGCACTCTTCTACTCTACTGTGTTTCCTATAGGGCCAGAACAGTGAGCTTGCTCAGAACAAAGAACTGTGCTTCCTACACACACGGCCATATCTAGTTCAATTCTGCTTAGGAACCTGACAAGAACAGTAGATCCTCTTCAGTCCAATATACTGTACTTGCTGCGAACAGACGCCAGTGCTACCGTTCCTGTGTGTGGCAATGGCAGCACAATAGTGACTATTTTTACCATAAAACCACTCTTGCTCGTAGGACAGAAACTGCATGTGATTCCACTCCATTTAGGACTGGGAAACAAACGCTAGCTCGCCTTACAAGAAACACACTCTGCTTTAGAGAAAAGAGCACTCTTCTACTCTACTGTGTTTCCTATGGGGTCCAAAGAGTGAGCTTGCTCAGAACAAAAGAACTGTGCTTCCTACACACAAGGACCATATGTAGTTCAACTCTGCTTAGGAAACTGACAAGAACAGTAGCTCCTCTTCAGTCCAATACACTGTACTTGCTGGAAAAGACGCGAGTGCTATTTGCCCTGTGTATGGCAATGGGAGCGCAATAGTGACTTTCCTTACCAGAAAACAACTCTTGTTCGTAGGACCAGAAACTGCATGTGATTCAACTCCATTTAGGACTGGGAAACAAACGCTAGCTCGCCTTACAAGAAACACACTCTGCTTTTGAAAAAAGAGCGCTCTTCTACTCTACTGTGTTTCCTATGGCGTCCAAACAGTGAGCTTGCTCAGAACAAAAGAACTGTGCTTCCTACACACAAGGAACATATGTAGTTCAACTCTGCTTAGGAAACTGACAAGAACAGTAGCTCCTATTCAGTCCAATACACTGTACTTGCTGGGAACAGACGCGAGTGCTATTTGCACTGTGTATGGAATTTGGAGCGCAATAGTGACTCTTCTTACCAGAAAACAACTCTTGCTCGTAGGACCAAAAACTGTCTGTGACTCAACTCCATTTAGGACTGGGAAACAAACGTGAGCTCGCCTTACAAGAAACACACTCTGCTTTAGAGAAAAGAGCACTCTTCTACTCTACTGTGTTTCCTATAGGGGCCAGAACAGTGAGCTTGCACAGAACAAAAGAACTGTGCTTCCTACACACACATGGCCCATATCTAGTTCAACTCTGCTTAGGAAACTGACAAGAACAGTAGCTCCTCTTCAGTCCAATACACTGTACTTGCTGAGAACAGACGCGAGTGCTATTTGAACTGTGAATGGCAATTGGAGCACAATAGTGACTCTTCTTACCAGAAAACAACTCTTGCTCGTAGGACAAAAAACTGCATGTGACTCAACTCCATTTACGACTATGAAACAAACTCTAGCTCCCCTTACAAGAAACACACTCTGCTTTTGAGAAAAGAGCACTCTTCTACTCTACTGTGTTTCCTATAGGGCCAGAACAGTGAGCTTGCTCAGACAAATGAACTGTGCTTCCTAGACACGGGCCATATCTAGTTCAACTCTGCTTAGGAAACTGAGAAGAACAGTAGCTCTCTTCAGTCCAATACACTGTACTTGCTGGAACAGATGCCAGTGCTATTTGCACTGTGTATGGCAATGGGAGCACAATAGTGACTTTCCTTACCAGAAAACAACTCTTGCTCGTAGGACCAGAAACAGCATGTGATTCAACTCCATTTAGGACTGGGAAACAAACGCTAGCTCGCCTTACAAGAAACACACTCTGCTTTAGAGAAAGAGCACTCTTCTACTCTACTGTGTTTTCTATGGGGTCCAAACAGTGAGCTTGCTCAGAACAAAAGAACTGTGCTTCATACACACACGGACCATATGTAGTTCAACTCTGCTTAGGAAACTGACAAGAACAGTAGCTCCTCTTCAGTCCGATACACTGTACTTGCTGGGAACAGACGTGAGTGCTATTTGCACTGTGTATGGCAATGACAGCGCAATAGTGACTCTCCTTACCAGAAAACAACTCTTGCTCGTAGGACCAGAAACTGCATGTGATTCAACTCCATTTAGGACTGGGAAACAAACGCTAGCTCGCCTTACAAGAAACACGCTCTGCTTTTGAGAAAAGAGCGCTCTTCTACTCTACTGTGTTTCCTATGGCGTCCAAACAGTGAGCTTGCTCAGAACAAAAGAACTGTGCTTCCTACACACAAGGAACATATGTAGTTCAACTCTGCTTAGGAAACTGACAAGAACAGTAGCTCCTATTCAGTCCAACACACTGTACTTGCTGGGAACAGACGCGAGTGCTATTTGCACTGTGTATGGAATTTGGAGCGCAATAGTGACTCTTCTTACCAGAAAACAACTCTTGCTCGTAGGACCAAAAACTGTCTGTGACTCAACTCCATTTAGGACTGGGAAACAAACGTGAGCTCGCCTTACAAGAAACACACTCTGCTTTAGAGAAAAGAGCACTCTTCTACTCTACTGTGTTTCCTATAGGGCCAGAACAGTGAGCTTGCTCAGAACATAATAACTGTGCCTCCTACACACACGGGCCATATGTAGTTCAACTCTGCTTAGGAAACTGACAAGAACAGTAGCTCCTCTTCAGTCCGATACACTGTACTTGCTGAGAACAGACGCGAGTGCTACTTGCACTGTGTATGGCAATTGGAGCACAATAGTGACTCGTCTTACCAGAAAACAACTCTTGCTCGTAGCACAAAAAACTGCATGTGACTCAACTCCATTTAGGACTGGGAAACAAACTCTAGCTCGCCTTACAAGAAACACACTCTGCTTTTGAGAAAAGAGCACTCTTCTACTCTACTGTGTTTCCTATAGGGCCAGAACAGTGAGCTTGCTCAGAACAAATGAACTGTGCTTCCTAGACACACGGGCCATATCTAGTTCAACTCTGCTTAGGAGACTGACAAGAACAGTAGCTCCTCTTCAGTCCAATACACTGTACTTGCTGGGAACAGACGTGAGTGCTATTTGCACTGTGTATGGCAATGAGAGCGCAATAGTGGCATTCCTTACCAGAAAACAACTCTTGCTCGTAGGACCCCACACTGCATGTGATTCAATGCCATTTAGGACTGGGAAACAAATGCTAGCTCGTCTTACAAGAAACACACTCTGCTTCTGAGAAAAGAGCACTCTTCTACTCTACTGTGTTTCCTATGGGGTCCAAACAGTGAGCTTGCTCAGAACAAAGAACTGTGCTTCCTACACACATCGACCATATGTAGTTCAACTCTGCTAAGGAAACTGACAAGAACAGTAGCTCCTCTTCAGTCCAATACACTGTACTTGCGGGGAAGAGACGCGAGTGCTATTTGCACTGTGTATGGCAATTGGAGCACAATAGTGACTCGTCTTACCACAAAACAACTCTTGCTTGTAGGACCAAAAACTGTATGTGATTCAACTTCATTTAGGACTGGGAAACAAACGCTAGCTCCCCTTACTAGAAACACAATCTGCTTTAGAGAAAAGAGCAATCTTCTTCTCTACTTTGTTTCCTATAGGGCCAGAACAGTGAGCTTGCTCAGAACAAATGAACTGTGCTTCCTAGACACACGGGCCATATCTAGTTCAACTCTGCTTAGGAGACTGACAAGAACAGTAGCTCCTCTTCAGTCCAATACACTGTACTTGCTGGAACAGACGCGAGTGCTATTTGCACTGTGTATGGCAATGGGAGCGCAATAGTGACTTTCCTTACCAGAAAACAACTCTTGCTCGTAGGACCAGAAACTGCATGTGATTCAACTCCGTTTAGGACTGGGAAAAAAATGCTAGCTCGCCTTACATGAACACTCTGCTTTTGAGAAAAGAGCACTCTTCTACTCTACTGTGTTTCCTATGGGGTCCAAACAGTGAGCTTGCTCAGAACAAAGAACTGTGCTTCCTACACACATGGACCATATCTAGTTCAACTCTGCTTAGGAGACTGACAAGAACAGTAGCTTCTCTTCAGTCCGATACACTGTACTTGCTGGGAACAGACGCGAGTGCTATTTGCACTGTGTATGGCAATGGGAGCACAATAGTGACTTTCCTTACCAGAAAACAACTCTTGCTCGTAGGACCAGAAACTGCATGTGACTCAACTCCATTTAGGACTGGAAACAAATGATAGCTTGCCTTACAAAAAACACACTCTGCTTTTGAGAAAAGAGCACTCTTCTACTCTACTGTGTTTCCTATGGGGTCCGAACAGTGAGCTTGCTCAGAACAAAAGAACTGTGCTTCCTACACACACGGCCATATCCAGTTCAATTCTGCTTAGGAACCTGACAAGAACAGTAGATCCTCTTCAGTCCTATACACTGTATTTGCTGCGAATAGACGCCAGTGCTATTTGTCCTGTGTATGGCAATGGCAGCACAATAGTGACTATTCTTACCATAAAACAACTCTTGCTCGTAGGACAGAAACTGCATGTGATTCCACTCCATTTAGGACTGCGAAACAAATGCTAGCTCGCCTTACAAGAAACACGCTCTGCTTCTGAGAAAAGAGCACTCTTCTACTCTACTGTGTTTCCTATGGGGTCCAAACAGTGAGCTTGCTCAGAACAAAAGAACTGTGCTTCCTACACACATCGACCATATCTAGTTCAACTCTGCTTAGGAAACTGACAAGAACAGTAGCTCCTCTTCAGTCCAATACACTGTACTTGCGGGGAAGAGATGAGAGTGCTATTTGCACTGTTTATGTCAATTGGAGCACAATAGTGACTCGTCTTACCAGAAAACAACTCTTGCTCGTAGGACAAAAAGACTGCATGTGACTCAACTCCATTTAGGTCTGGGAAACAAACGCTAGCTCGCCTTACAAGAAACTCACTCTGCTTTAGAGAAAAGAGCACTCTTCTACTCTACTGTGTTTCCTATGGGGTCCGAACAGTGAGCTTTCTCAGAACAAAAGAACTGTGCTTCCTACACACACAGCCATATCTAGTTCAATTCTGCTTAGGAACCTGACAAGAACAGTAGCTCCTCCTCAGTCCAATACACTGTACTTGCTGTGAACAGACGCAGTGCTATTTGTCCTGTGTATGGCAATGGCAGCGCAATAGTGACTATTCTTATCATAAAACAACTCTTGCTCGTAGGACCAGAAACTGCATGTGATTCAACTCCATTTAGGACTGGGAAACAAACGCTAGCTCGCCTTACAAGAAACACAATCTCCTTTAGAGAAAAGAGCACTCTTCTACTCTACTGTGTTTCCTATAGGGCCAGAACAGTGAGCTTGCTCAGAACAAAGAACTGTGCTTCCTACACACACGGCCATATCTAGTTCAATTCTGCTTAGGAACCTGACAAGAACAGTAGATCCTCTTCAGTCCAATATACTGTACTTGCTGCGAACAGACGCCAGTGCTACCGTTCCTGTGTGTGGCAATGGCAGCACAATAGTGACTATTTTTACCATAAAACAACTCTTGTTCGTAGGACAGAAACTGCATGTGATTCCACTCCATTTAGGACTGGGAAACAAACGCTAGCTCGCCTTACAAGAAACACACTCTGCTTTAGAGAAAAGAGCACTCTTCTACTCTACTGTGTTTCCTATGGGGTCCAAAGAGTGAGCTTGCTCAGAACAAAAGAACTGTGCTTCCTACACACAAGGACCATATGTAGTTCAACTCTGCTTAGGAAACTGACAAGAACAGTAGCTCCTCTTCAGTCCAATACACTGTACTTGCTGGGAAAAGACGCGAGTGCTATTTGCCCTGTGTATGGCAATGGGAGCGCAATAGTGACTTTCCTTACCAGAAAACAACTCTTGTTCGTAGGACCAGAAACTGCATGTGATTCAACTCCATTTAGGACTGGGAAACAAACGCTAGCTCGCCTTACAAGAAACACACTCTGCTTTTGAGAAAAGAGCGCTCTTCTACTCTACTGTGTTTCCTATGGCGTCCAAACAGTGAGCTTGCTCAGAACAAAAGAACTGTGCTTCCTACACACAAGGAACATATGTAGTTCAACTCTGCTTAGGAAACTGACAAGAACAGTAGCTCCTATTCAGTCCAATACACTGTACTTGCTGGGAACAGACGCGAGTGCTATTTGCACTGTGTATGGAATTTGGAGCGCAATAGTGACTCTTCTTACCAGAAAACAACTCTTGCTCGTAGGACCAAAAACTGTCTGTGACTCAACTCCATTTAGGACTGGGAAACAAATGTGAGCTCGCCTTACAAGAAACACACTCTGCTTTAGAGAAAAGAGCACTCTTCTACTCTACTGTGTTTCCTATAGGGCCAGAACAGTGAGCTTGCACAGAACAAAAGAACTGTGCTTCCTACACACACATGGCCCATATCTAGTTCAACTCTGCTTAGGAAACTGACAAGAACAGTAGCTCCTCTTCAGTCCAATACACTGTACTTGCTGAGAACAGACGCGAGTGCTATTTGAACTGTGAATGGCAATTGGAGCACAATAGTGACTCGTCTTACCAGAAAACAACTCTTGCTCGTAGGACAAAAAACTGCATGTGACTCAACTCCATTTACGACTATGAAACAAACTCTAGCTCCCCTTACAAGAAACACACTCTGCTTTTGAGAAAAGAGCACTCTTCTACTCTACTGTGTTTCCTATAGGGCCATAACAGTGAGCTTGCTCAGAACAAATGAACTGTGCTTCCTAGACACGGGCCATATCTAGTTCAACTCTGCTTAGGAAACTAAGAAGAACAGTAGCTCCTCTTCAGTCCAATACACTGTACTTGCTGGGAACAGATTCCAGTGCTATTTGCACTGTGTATGGCAATGGGAGCACAATAGTGACTTTCCTTACCAGAAAACAACTCTTGCTCGTAGGACCAGAAACAGCATGTGATTCAACTCCATTTAGGACTGGGAAACAAACGCTAGCTCGCCTTAAAAGAAACACACTCTGCTTTAGAGAAAAGAGCACTCTTCTACTCTACTGTGTTTTCTATGGGGTCCAAACAGTGAGCTTGCTCAGAACAAAAGAACTGTGCTTCATACACACACGGACCATATGTAGTTCAACTCTGCTTAGGAAACTGACAAGAACAGTAGCTCCTCTTCAGTCCGATACACTGTACTTGCTGGGAACAGACGTGAGTGCTATTTGCACTGTGTATGGCAATGACAGCGCAATAGTGACTCTCCTTACCAGAAAACAACTCTTGCTCGTAGGACCAGAAACTGCATGTGATTCAACTCCATTTAGGACTGGGAAACAAACGCTAGCTCGCCTTACAAGAAACACACTCTGCTTTTGAGAAAAGAGCGCTCTTCTACTCTACTGTGTTTCCTATGGCGTCCAAACAGTGAGCTTGCTCAGAACAAAAGAACTGTGCTTCCTACACACAAGGAACATATGTAGTTCAACTCTGCTTAGGAAACTGACAAGAACAGTAGCTCCTATTCAGTCCAACACACTGTACTTGCTGGGAACAGACGCGAGTGCTATTTGCACTGTGTATGGAATTTGGAGCGCAATAGTGACTCTTCTTACCAGAAAACAACTCTTGCTCGTAGGACCAAAAACTGTCTGTGACTCAACTCCATTTAGGACTGGGAAACAAACGTGAGCTCGCCTTACAAGAAACACACTCTGCTTTAGAGAAAAGAGCACTCTTCTACTCTACTGTGTTTCCTATAGGGCCAGAACAGTGAGCTTGCTCAGAACATAATAACTGTGCCTCCTACACACACGGGCCATATGTAGTTCAACTCTGCTTAGGAAACTGACAAGAACAGTAGCTCCTCTTCAGTCCGATACACTGTACTTGCTGAGAACAGACGCGAGTGCTACTTGCACTGTGTATGGCAATTGGAGCACAATAGTGACTCGTCTTACCAGAAAACAACTCTTGCTCGTAGCACAAAAAACTGCATGTGACTCAACTCCATTTAGGACTGGGAAACAAACTCTAGCTCGCCTTACAAGAAACACACTCTGCTTTTGAGAAAAGAGCACTCTTCTACTCTACTGTGTTTCCTATAGTGCCATAACAGTGAGCTTGCTCAGAACAAATGAACTGTGCTTCCTAGACACACGGGCCATATCTAGTTCAACTCTGCTTAGGAGACTGACAAGAACAGTAGCTCCTCTTCAGTCCAATACACTGTACTTGCTGGGAACAGACGTGAGTGCTATTTGCACTGTGTATGGCAATGAGAGCGCAATAGTGGCATTCCTTACCAGAAAACAACTCTTGCTCGTAGGACCCCACACTGCATGTGATTCAATGCCATTTAGGACTGGGAAACAAATGCTAGCTCGTCTTACAAGAAACACACTCTGCTTCTGAGAAAAGAGCACTCTTCTACTCTACTGTGTTTCCTATGGGGTCCAAACAGTGAGCTTGCTCAGAACAAAAGAACTGTGCTTCCTACACACATCGACCATATGTAGTTCAACTCTGCTAAGGAAACTGACAAGAACAGTAGCTCCTCTTCAGTCCAATACACTGTACTTGCGGGAAGAGACGCGAGTGCTATTTGCACTGTGTATGGCAATTGGAGCACAATAGTGACTCGTCTTACCACAAAACAACTCTTGCTTGTAGGACCAAAAACTGTATGTGATTCAACTTCATTTAGGACTGGGAAACAAACGCTAGCTCCCCTTACTAGAAACACAATCTGCTTTAGAGAAAAGAGCAATCTTCTTCTCTACTTTGTTTCCTATAGGGCCAGAACAGTGAGCTTGCTCAGAACAAATGAACTGTGCTTCCTAGACACACGGGCCATATCTAGTTCAACTCTGCTTAGGAGACTGACAAGAACAGTAGCTCCTCTTCAGTCCAATACACTGTACTTGCTGGGAACAGACGCGAGTGCTATTTGCACTGTGTATGGCAATGGGAGCGCAATAGTGACTTTCCCTTACCAGAAAACAACTCTTGCTCGTAGGACCAGAAACTGCATGTGATTCAACTCCGTTTAGGACTGGGAAAAAAATGCTAGCTCGCCTTACATGAAACACTCTGCTTTTGAGAAAAGAGCACTCTTCTACTCTACTGTGTTTCCTATGGGGTCCAAACAGTGAGCTTGCTCAGAACAAAGAACTGTGCTTCCTACACACATGGACCATATCTAGTTCAACTCTGCTTAGGAGACTGACAAGAACAGTAGCTTCTCTCAGTCCGATACACTGTACTTGCTGGGAACAGACGCGAGTGCTATTTGCACTGTGTATGGCAATGGGAGCACAATAGTGACTTTCCTTACCAGAAAACAACTCTTGCTCGGTAGGACCAGAAACTGCATGTGACTCAACTCCATTTAGGACTGGGAAACAAATGATAGCTTGCCTTACAAAAAACACACTCTGCTTTGAGAAAAGAGCACTCTTCTACTCTACTGTGTTTCCTATGGGGTCCGAACAGTGAGCTTGCTCAGAACAAAGAACTGTGCTTCCTACACACACGGCCATATCCAGTTCAATTCTGCTTAGGAACCTGACAAGAACAGTAGATCCTCTTCAGTCCTATACACTGTATTTGCTGCGAATAGACGCCAGTGCTATTTGTCTGTGTATGGCAATGGCAACACAATAGTGACTATTCTTACCATAAAACAACTCTTGCTCGTAGGACAGAAACTGCATGTGATTCCACTCCATTTAGGACTGCGAAACAAATGCTAGCTCGCCTTACAAGAAACACGCTCTGCTTCTGAGAAAAGAGCACTCTTCTACTCTACTGTGTTTCCTATATGGGGTCCAAACAGTGAGCTTGCTCAGAACAAAAGAACTGTGCTTCCTACACACATCGACCATATCTAGTTCAACTCTGCTTAGGAAACTGACAAGAACAGTAGCTCCTCTTCAGTCCAATACACTGTACTTGCGGGGAAGAGACGAGAGTGCTATTTGCACTGTTTATGTCAATTGGAGCACAATAGTGACTCGTCTTACCAGAAAACAACTCTTGCTCGTAGGACAAAAGACTGCATGTGACTCAACTCCATTTAGGACTGGGAAACAAACGCTAGCTCGCCTTACAAGAAACACAATCTGCTTTAGAGAAAAGAGCACTCTTCTACTCTACTGTGTTTCCTATGGGGCCAGAACAGTGAGGTTGCTCAGAAAAAATAGAACTGTGCTTCCTACACACGGGCCATATCTAGTTCAACTCTGCTTAGGAAACTGACAAGAACAGTAGCTCCTCTTCAGTCCGATACACTGTACTTGCTGGGAACAGACGCGAGTGCTATTTGCACTGTGTATGGCAATGGGAGCGCAATAGTGACTTTCCTTACCAGAAAACAACTCTTGTTCGTAGGACCAGAAACTGCATGTGATTCAACTCCGTTTAGGACTGGGAAACAAACGCTAGCTCGCCTTACAAGAAACACAATCTCCTTTAGAGAAAAGAGCACTCTTCTACTCTACTGTGTTTCCTATAGGGCCAGAACAGTGAGCTTGCTCAGAACAAAGAACTGTGCTTCCTACACACACGGCCATATCTAGTTCAATTCTGCTTAGGAACCTGACAAGAACAGTAGATCCTCTTCAGTCCAATATACTGTACTTGCTGCGAACAGACGCCAGTGCTACCGTTCCTGTGTGTGGCAATGGCAGCACAATAGTGACTATTTTTACCATAAAACAACTCTTGTTCGTAGGACAGAAACTGCATGTGATTCCACTCCATTTAGGACTGGGAAACAAACGCTAGCTCGCCTTACAAGAAACACACTCTGCTTTAGAGAAAAGAGCACTCTTCTACTCTACTGTGTTTCCTATGGGGTCCAAAGAGTGAGCTTGCTCAGAACAAAAGAACTGTGCTTCCTACACACAAGGACCATATGTAGTTCAACTCTGCTTAGGAAACTGACAAGAACAGTAGCTCCTCTTCAGTCCAATACACTGTACTTGCTGGGAAAAGACGCGAGTGCTATTTGCCCTGTGTATGGCAATGGGAGCGCAATAGTGACTTTCCTTACCAGAAAACAACTCTTGTTCGTAGGACCAGAAACTGCATGTGATTCAACTCCATTTAGGACTGGGAAACAAACGCTAGCTCGCCTTACAAGAAACACACTCTGCTTTTGAGAAAAGAGCGCTCTTCTACTCTACTGTGTTTCCTATGGCGTCCAAACAGTGAGCTTGCTCAGAAAAAAAGAACTGTGCTTCCTACACACAAGGAACATATGTAGTTCAACTCTGCTTAGGAAACTGACAAGAACAGTAGCTCCTATTCAGTCCAATACACTGTACTTGCTGGGAACAGACGCGAGTGCTATTTGCACTGTGTATGGAATTTGGAGCGCAATAGTGACTCTTCTTACCAGAAAACAACTCTTGCTCGTAGGACCAAAAACTGTCTGTGACTCAACTCCATTTAGGACTGGGAAACAAACGTGAGCTCGCCTTACAAGAAACACACTCTGCTTTAGAGAAAAGAGCACTCTTCTACTCTACTGTGTTTCCTATAGGGCCAGAACAGTGAGCTTGCACAGAACAAAAGAACTGTGCTTCCTACACACACATGGCCCATATCTAGTTCAACTCTGCTTAGGAAACTGACAGGAACAGTAGCTCCTCTTCAGTCCAATACACTGTACTTGCTGAGAACAGACGCGAGTGCTATTTGAACTGTGAATGGCAATTGGAGCACAATAGTGACTCGTCTTACCAGAAAACAACTCTTGCTCGTAGGACAAAAAACTGCATGTGACTCAACTCCATTTACGACTATGAAACAAACTCTAGCTCCCCTTACAAGAAACACACTCTGCTTTTGAGAAAAGAGCACTCTTCTACTCTACTGTGTTTCCTATAGGGCCAGAAGAGTGAGCTTGCTCAGAACAAATGAACTGTGCTTCCTAGACACGGGCCATATCTAGTTCAACTCTGCTTAGGAAACTGAGAAGAACAGTAGCTCCTCTTCAGTCCAATACACTGTACTTGCTGGGAACAGATGCCAGTGCTATTTGCACTGTGTATGGCAATGGGAGCACAATAGTGACTTTCCTTACCAGAAAACAACTCTTGCTCGTAGGACCAGAAACAGCATGTGATTCAACTCCATTTAGGACTGGGAAACAAACGCTAGCTCGCCTTACAAGAAACACACTCTGCTTTAGAGAAAAGAGCACTCTTCTACTCTACTGTGTTTTCTATGGGGTCCAAACAGTGAGCTTGCTCAGAACAAAAGAACTGTGCTTCATACACACACGGACCATATGTAGTTCAACTCTGCTTAGGAAACTGACAAGAACAGTAGCTCCTCTTCAGTCCGATACACTGTACTTGCTGGGAACAGACGTGAGTGCTATTTGCACTGTGTATGGCAATGACAGCGCAATAGTGACTCTCCTTACCAGAAAACAACTCTTGCTCGTAGGACCAGAAACTGCATGTGATTCAACTCCATTTAGGACTGGGAAACAAACGCTAGCTCGCCTTACAAGAAACACACTCTGCTTTTGAGAAAAGAGCGCTCTTCTACTCTACTGTGTTTCCTATGGCGTCCAAACAGTGAGCTTGCTCAGAACAAAAGAACTGTGCTTCCTACACACAAGGAACATATGTAGTTCAACTCTGCTTAGGAAACTGACAAGAACAGTAGCTCCTATTCAGTCCAACACACTGTACTTGCTGGGAACAGACGCGAGTGCTATTTGCACTGTGTATGGAATTTGGAGCGCAATAGTGACTCTTCTTACCAGAAAACAACTCTTGCTCGTAGGACCAAAAACTGTCTGTGACTCAACTCCATTTAGGACTGGGAAACAAACGTGAGCTCGCCTTACAAGAAACACACTCTGCTTTAGAGAAAAGAGCACTCTTCTACTCTACTGTGTTTCCTATAGGGCCAGAACAGTGAGCTTGCTCAGAACATAATAACTGTGCCTCCTACACACACGGGCCATATGTAGTTCAACTCTGCTTAGGAAACTGACAAGAACAGTAGCTCCTCTTCAGTCCGATACACTGTACTTGCTGAGAACAGACGCGAGTGCTACTTGCACTGTGTATGGCAATTGGAGCACAATAGTGACTCGTCTTACCAGAAAACAACTCTTGCTCGTAGCACAAAAAACTGCATGTGACTCAACTCCATTTAGGACTGGGAAACAAACTCTAGCTCGCCTTACAAGAAACACACTCTGCTTTTGAGAAAAGAGCACTCTTCTACTCTACTGTGTTTCCTATAGGGCCAGAACAGTGAGCTTGCTCAGAACAAATGAACTGTGCTTCCTAGACACACGGGCCATATCTAGTTCAACTCTGCTTAGGAGACTGACAAGAACAGTAGCTCCTCTTCAGTCCAATACACTGTACTTGCTGGGAACAGACGTGAGTGCTATTTGCACTGTGTATGGCAATGAGAGCGCAATAGTGGCATTCCTTACCAGAAAACAACTCTTGCTCGTAGGACCCCACACTGCATGTGATTCAATGCCATTTAGGACTGGGAAACAAATGCTAGCTCGTCTTACAAGAAACACACTCTGCTTCTGAGAAAAGAGCACTCTTCTACTCTACTGTGTTTCCTATGGGGTCCAAACAGTGAGCTTGCTCAGAACAAAAGAACTGTGCTTCCTACACACATCGACCATATGTAGTTCAACTCTGCTAAGGAAACTGACAAGAACAGTAGCTCCTCTTCAGTCCAATACACTGTACTTGCGGGGAAGAGACGCGAGTGCTATTTGCACTGTGTATGGCAATTGGAGCACAATAGTGACTCGTCTTACCACAAAACAACTCTTGCTTGTAGGACCAAAAACTGTCTGTGACTCAACTCCATTTAGGACTGGGAAACAAACGTGAGCTCGCCTTACAAGAAACACACTCTGCTTTAGAGAAAAGAGCACTCTTCTACTCTACTGTGTTTCCTATAGGGCCAGAACAGTGAGCTTGCTCAGAACAAAAGAACTGTGCTTCCTACACACACATGGTCCATATCTAGTTCAACTCTGCTTAGGAAACTGACAATAACAGTAGCTCCTCTTCAGTCCGATACACTGTACTTGCTGAGAACAGACGCGAGTGCTATTTGAACTGTGAATGGCAATTGGAGCACAATAGTGACTCGTCTTACCAGAAAACAACTCTTGCTTGTAGGACAAAAAACTGCATGTGACTCAACTCCATTTACGACTATGAAACAAACTCTAGCTCCTCTTACAAGAAACACACTCTGCTTTTGAGAAAAGAGCACTCTTCTACTCTACTGTGTTTCCTATAGGGCCAGAAGAATGTGCTTGCTCAGAACAAATAAACTGTGCTTCCTAGACACACGGGCCATATCTAGTTCAACTCTGCTTAGGAAACTGAGAAGAACAGTAGCTCCTCTTCAGTCCAATACACTGTACTTGCTTTGAACAGATGCCAGTGCTATTTGCACTGTGTATGGCAATGGGAGCACAATAGTGACTTTCCTTACCAGAAAACAACTCTTGCTCGTAGGACCAGAAACTGCATGTGATTCAACTCCACTTAGGACTGGGAAACAAACGCTAGCTTGCCTTACAAGAAACACACTCTGCTTTAGAGAAAAGAGCACTCTTCTACTCTACTGTGTTTACTATGGGGTCCAAACAGTGAGCTTGCTCAGAACAAAAGAACTGTGCTTCCTACACACATCGACCATATCTAGTTCAACTCTGCTTAGGAAACTGACAAGAACAGTAGCTCCTCTTCAGTCCGATACACTGTACTTGCTGGGAACAGACGCGAGTGCTATTTGCACTGTGTATGGCAATGGGAGCACAATAGTGACGTTCCTTACCAGAAAACAACTCTTGTTCGTAGGACCAGAAACTGCATGTGATTCAACTCCATTTAGGACTAAAAAACAAACGCTAGCTCGCCTTACAAGAACTACAATCTGCTTTTGAGAATAGAGCACTCTTCTACTCTACTGTGTTTCCTATGGGTTCCAAACAGTGAGCTTGCTCAGAACAAAAGAACTGTGCTTCCTACACACATGGACCATTTCTAGTTCAACTCTGCTTAGGAAACTGACAAGAACTGTAGCTCCTATTCAGTCCAATACACTCTACATGCTGGGAACAGACGTGAGTGCTATTTGCACTGTGTATGGCAATGAGATCGCAATAGTGACTTTCCTTACCAGAAAACAACTCTTGCTCGTAGGACAAAAAACTGCATGTGACTCAACTCCATTTAGGACTGGGAAACAAACTCTAGCTCTCCTTACAAGAAACACACTCTGCTTTTGAGAAAAGAGCAGTATTCTACTTTAATGTGTTTCCTATGGGGTCCAAACAGTGAGCTTGCTCAGAACAAAAGAACTGTGCTTCCTACACACACGGACCATATGTAGTTCAACTCTGCTTAGGAAACTGACAAGAACAGTATCTCCTCTTCAGTGCAATACACTGTACTTTCTGGGAACAAACGCGAGTGCTATTTGCACTGTGTATGGCAATGAGATCGCAATAGTGACTTTCCTTACCAGAAAACAACTCTTGCTCGTAGGACCAGAAACTGCATGTGATTCAACGCCATTTAGGACTGGGAAACAAATGCTAGCTCGCCTTACAAGAAACGCACTCTGCTTTTGAGAAAAGAGCACTCTTCTACTCTACTGTGTTTCCTATGGGGTCCAAACAGTGAGCTTGCTCAGAACAAAAGAACTGTGCTTTTTACACCCATGGACCATATCTAGCTCAACTCTGCTTATGAAACTGAGAAGAACTGCAGCTCCTCTTTAGTCCAATACACTGTAATTGCTGGGAACAGACGCGAGTGCTGTTTGCCCTGCATATGGCAATGACAGCGCAATAGTGACTTTTTTTTACCCAAAAACAACTCTTGCTCGTAGGAACACAAACTGCATGTGATTCAACGCCATTGAGTACTGGGAAACAAATGCTAGCTCGCCTTACAAGAAACACTCTCTGCTTTTTAGAAAAGAGCACACTTCTACTCTACTGTGTTTCCTATGGGGTCCAAACAGTGAGCTTGCTCAGAACAAAAGAACTGTGCTTCCTATACACATCGACCATATCTAGTTCAACTCTGCTTAGGAAACTGACAAGAACAGTAGCTCCTCTTCAGTCCAATACACTGTACTTGCGAGGAAGAGACGTGAGTGCTATTTGCACTGTGTATGGCAATGGGAGCACAATAGTGACTTTCCTTACCAGAAAACAACTCTTGCTCGTAGGACAAAAAACTGCATGTGACTCAACTCCATTTAGGTCTGGGAAACAAACGCTAGCTCACCTTACAAGAAACACACTCTGCTTTTGAGAAAAGAGCACTCTTCTACTCTACTGTATTTCCTATGGGGTCCGAACAGTGAGCTTTCTCAGAACAAAAGAACTGTGCTTCCTACCTACACAGCCATATCTAGTTCGATTCTTCTTAGGAACCTGACAAGAACAATAGCTCCTCTTCAGTCCAATACACTGTACTGCTGGGAACAGAAGCCAGTGCTATTTGTCCTGTGTATGGCAATGGCAGCGCAATAGTGACTATTCTTATCATAAAACAACTCATGCTCGTAGGAACAGAAACTGCATTTGATTCAACTCCATTTAGGACTGGGAAACAAACGCTAGCTCGCCTTACAAGAAACCCAATCTGCTTTAGAGAAAATAGCACTCTTCTACTCTACTGTGTTTCCTATAGGGCCAGAACAGTGAGCTTGCTCAGAAAAAAAAGAACTGTGCTTCCTACACACGGGCCATATCTAGTTCAACTCTGCTTAGGAAACTGACAAGAACAGTAGATCCTCTTCAGTCCGATACACTGTACTTGCTGGGAACAGACGCGAGTGCTATTTGCACTGTGTATGGCAATGGGAGCGCAATAGTGACTTTCCTTACCAGAAAACAACTCTTACTCGTAGGACCAGAAACTACATGTGATTCAACTCCGTTTAGGACTGGGAAACAAATGCTAGCTCGCCTTACATGAAACACTCTCTGCTTTTGAGAAAAGAGCACTCTTCTACTCTACTGTGTTTCCTATGGGGTCCAAACAGTGAGCTTGCTCAGAACAAAGAACTGTGCTTCCTACACACATGGACCATATCTAGTTCAACTCTGCTTAGGAAACTGACAAGAACAGTAGCTCCTCTTCAGTCCGATACACTGTACTTGCTGGGAACAGACGCGAGTGCTATTTGCACTGTGTATGGCAAAGGGAGCACAATAGTGTCTTTCCTTACCAGAAAACAACTCTTGCTCATAGGACCAGAAACTGCATGTGATTCAACTCTGTTTAGGCCTGGGAAACAAATGCTAGCTCGCCTTACATGAAACACTCTCTGCTTTTGAGAAAAGAGCACTCTTCTACTCTACTGTGTTTCCTATGGGGTCCAAAGAGTGAGCTTGCTCAGAACAAAGAACTGTGCTTCCTACACACATGGACCATATCTAGTTCAACTCTGCTTAGGAAACTGACAAGAACAGTAGCTCCTCTTCAGTCCGATACACTGTACTTGCTGGGAACAGACGCGAGTGCTATTTGCACTGTGTATGGCAAAGGGAGCACAATAGTGTCTTTCCTTACCAGAAAACAACTCTTGCTCGTAGGACCAGAAACTGCATGTGATTCAACTCCATTTAGGACTGGGAAACAAATGATAGCTTGCCTTACAAAAAACACACTGTGCTTTTGAGAAAAGAGCACTCTTCTACTCTACTGTGTTTCCTATGGCGTTCGAACAGTGAGCTTGCTCAGAACAAGAGAACTGTGCTTCCTACACACACGGCCATATCTAGTTCAATTCTGCTTAGGAACCTGACAAGAACAGTAGATCCTCTTCAGTCCAATACACTGTACTTGCTGCGAACAGACGCCAGTGCTATTTGTCCTGTGTATGGCAATGGCAGCGCAATAGTGACTATTCTTATCATAAAACAACTCATGCTCGTAGGAACAGAAACTGCATTTGATTCAACTCCATTTAGGACTGGGAAACAAACGCTAGCTCGCCTTACAAGAAACACAATCTGCTTTAGAGAAAAGAGCACTCTTCTACTCTACTGTGTTTCCTATAGGGCCAGAACAGTGAGGTTGCTCAGAAAAAATAGAACTGTGCTTCCTACACACGGGCCATATCTAGTTCAACTCTGCTTAGGAACCTGACAAGAACAGTAGCTCCTCTTCAGTCCGATACACTGTACTTGCTGGGAACAGACGCGAGTGCTATTTGCACTGTGTATGGCAATGGGAGCACAATAGTGACTTTCCTTACCAGAAAACAACTCTTGTTCGTAGGACCAGAAACTGCATGTGATTCAACTCCGTTTAGGACTGGGAAACAAATGCTAGCTCGCCTTACATGAAACTCTCTCTGCTTTTGAGAAAAGAGCACTCTTCTACTCTACTGTGTTTCCTATGGGGCCAGAACAGTGAGGTTGCTCAGAAAAAATAGAACTGTGCTTCCTACACACGGGCCATATCTAGTTCAACTCTGCTTAGGAAACTGACAAGAACAGTAGCTCCTCTTCAGTCCGATACACTGTACTTGCTGGGAACAGACGCGAGTGCTATTTGCACTGTGTATGGCAATGGGAGCGCAATAGTGACTTTCCTTACCAGAAAACAACTCTTGTTCGTAGGACCAGAAACTGCATGTGATTCAACTCCGTTTAGGACTGGGAAACAAACGCTAGCTCGCCTTACAAGAAACACAATCTCCTTTAGAGAAAAGAGCACTCTTCTACTCTACTGTGTTTCCTATAGGGCCAGAACAGTGAGCTTGCTCAGAACAAAGAACTGTGCTTCCTACACACACGGCCATATCTAGTTCAATTCTGCTTAGGAACCTGACAAGAACAGTAGATCCTCTTCAGTCCAATATACTGTACTTGCTGCGAACAGACGCCAGTGCTACCGTTCCTGTGTGTGGCAATGGCAGCACAATAGTGACTATTTTTACCATAAAACAACTCTTGTTCGTAGGACAGAAACTGCATGTGATTCCACTCCATTTAGGACTGGGAAACAAACGCTAGCTCGCCTTACAAGAAACACACTCTGCTTTAGAGAAAAGAGCACTCTTCTACTCTACTGTGTTTCCTATGGGGTCCAAAGAGTGAGCTTGCTCAGAACAAAAGAACTGTGCTTCCTACACACAAGGACCATATGTAGTTCAACTCTGCTTAGGAAACTGACAAGAACAGTAGCTCCTCTTCAGTCCAATACACTGTACTTGCTGGGAAAAGACGCGAGTGCTATTTGCCCTGTGTATGGCAATGGGAGCGCAATAGTGACTTTCCTTACCAGAAAACAACTCTTGTTCGTAGGACCAGAAACTGCATGTGATTCAACTCCATTTAGGACTGGGAAACAAACGCTAGCTCGCCTTACAAGAAACACACTCTGCTTTTGAGAAAAGAGCGCTCTTCTACTCTACTGTGTTTCCTATGGCGTCCAAACAGTGAGCTTGCTCAGAACAAAAGAACTGTGCTTCCTACACACAAGGAACATATGTAGTTCAACTCTGCTTAGGAAACTGACAAGAACAGTAGCTCCTATTCAGTCCAATACACTGTACTTGCTGGGAACAGACGCGAGTGCTATTTGCACTGTGTATGGAATTTGGAGCGCAATAGTGACTCTTCTTACCAGAAAACAACTCTTGCTCGTAGGACCAAAAACTGTCTGTGACTCAACTCCATTTAGGACTGGGAAACAAACGTGAGCTCGCCTTACAAGAAACACACTCTGCTTTAGAGAAAAGAGCACTCTTCTACTCTACTGTGTTTCCTATAGGGCCAGAACAGTGAGCTTGCACAGAACAAAAGAACTGTGCTTCCTACACACACATGGCCCATATCTAGTTCAACTCTGCTTAGGAAACTGACAAGAACAGTAGCTCCTCTTCAGTCCAATACACTGTACTTGCTGAGAACAGACGCGAGTGCTATTTGAACTGTGAATGGCAATTGGAGCACAATAGTGACTCGTCTTACCAGAAAACAACTCTTGCTCGTAGGACAAAAAACTGCATGTGACTCAACTCCATTTACGACTATGAAACAAACTCTAGCTCCCCTTACAAGAAACACACTCTGCTTTTGAGAAAAGAGCACTCTTCTACTCTACTGTGTTTCCTATAGGGCCAGAAGAGTGAGCTTGCTCAGAACAAATGAACTGTGCTTCCTAGACACGGGCCATATCTAGTTCAACTCTGCTTAGGAAACTGAGAAGAACAGTAGCTCCTCTTCAGTCCAATACACTGTACTTGCTGGGAACAGATGCCAGTGCTATTTGCACTGTGTATGGCAATGGGAGCACAATAGTGACTTTCCTTACCAGAAAACAACTCTTGCTCGTAGGACCAGAAACAGCATGTGATTCAACTCCATTTAGGACTGGGAAACAAACGCTAGCTCGCCTTACAAGAAACACACTCTGCTTTAGAGAAAAGAGCACTCTTCTACTCTACTGTGTTTTCTATGGGGTCCAAACAGTGAGCTTGCTCAGAACAAAAGAACTGTGCTTCATACACACACGGACCATATGTAGTTCAACTCTGCTTAGGAAACTGACAAGAACAGTAGCTCCTCTTCAGTCCGATACACTGTACTTGCTGGGAACAGACGTGAGTGCTATTTGCACTGTGTATGGCAATGACAGCGCAATAGTGACTCTCCTTACCAGAAAACAACTCTTGCTCGTAGGACCAGAAATTGCATGTGATTCAACTCCATTTAGGACTGGGAAACAAACGCTAGCTCGCCTTACAAGAAACACACTCTGCTTTTGAGAAAAGAGCGCTCTTCTACTCTACTGTGTTTCCTATGGCGTCCAAACAGTGAGCTTGCTCAGAACAAAAGAACTGTGCTTCCTACACACAAGGAACATATGTAGTTCAACTCTGCTTAGGAAACTGACAAGAACAGTAGCTCCTATTCAGTCCAACACACTGTACTTGCTGGGAACAGACGCGAGTGCTATTTGCACTGTGTATGGAATTTGGAGCGCAATAGTGACTCTTCTTACCAGAAAACAACTCTTGCTCGTAGGACCAAAAACTGTCTGTGACTCAACTCCATTTAGGACTGGGAAACAAACGTGAGCTCGCCTTACAAGAAACACACTCTGCTTTAGAGAAAAGAGCACTCTTCTACTCTACTGTGTTTCCTATAGGGCCAGAACAGTGAGCTTGCTCAGAACATAATAACTGTGCCTCCTACACACACGGGCCATATGTAGTTCAACTCTGCTTAGGAAACTGACAAGAACAGTAGCTCCTCTTCAGTCCGATACACTGTACTTGCTGAGAACAGACGCGAGTGCTACTTGCACTGTGTATGGCAATTGGAGCACAATAGTGACTCGTCTTACCAGAAAACAACTCTTGCTCGTAGCACAAAAAACTGCATGTGACTCAACTCCATTTAGGACTGGGAAACAAACTCTAGCTCGCCTTACAAGAAACACACTCTGCTTTTGAGAAAAGAGCACTCTTCTACTCTACTGTGTTTCCTATAGGGCCAGAACAGTGAGCTTGCTCAGAACAAATGAACTGTGCTTCCTAGACACACGGGCCATATCTAGTTCAACTCTGCTTAGGAGACTGACAAGAACAGTAGCTCCTCTTCAGTCCAATACACTGTACTTGCTGGGAACAGACGTGAGTGCTATTTGCACTGTGTATGGCAATGAGAGCGCAATAGTGGCATTCCTTACCAGAAAACAACTCTTGCTCGTAGGACCCCACACTGCATGTGATTCAATGCCATTTAGGACTGGGAAACAAATGCTAGCTCGTCTTACAAGAAACACACTCTGCTTCTGAGAAAAGAGCACTCTTCTACTCTACTGTGTTTCCTATGGGGTCCAAACAGTGAGCTTGCTCAGAACAAAAGAACTGTGCTTCCTACACACATCGACCATATGTAGTTCAACTCTGCTAAGGAAACTGACAAGAACAGTAGCTCCTCTTCAGTCCAATACACTGTACTTGCGGGGAAGAGACACGAGTGCTATTTGCACTGTGTATGGCAATTGGAGCACAATAGTGACTCGTCTTACCACAAAACAACTCTTGCTTGTAGGACCAAAAACTGTCTGTGACTCAACTCCATTTAGGACTGGGAAACAAACGTGAGCTCGCCTTACAAGAAACACACTCTGCTTTAGAGAAAAGAGCACTCTTCTACTCTACTGTGTTTCCTATAGGGCCAGAACAGTGAGCTTGCTCAGAACAAAAGAACTGTGCTTCCTACACACACATGGTCCATATCTAGTTCAACTCTGCTTAGGAAACTGACAATAACAGTAGCTCCTCTTCAGTCCGATACACTGTACTTGCTGAGAACAGACGCGAGTGCTATTTGAACTGTGAATGGCAATTGGAGCACAATAGTGACTCGTCTTACCAGAAAACAACTCTTGCTTGTAGGACAAAAAACTGCATGTGACTCAACTCCATTTACGACTATGAAACAAACTCTAGCTCCTCTTACAAGAAACACACTCTGCTTTTGAGAAAAGAGCACTCTTCTACTCTACTGTGTTTCCTATAGGGCCAGAAGAATGTGCTTGCTCAGAACAAATAAACTGTGCTTCCTAGACACACGGGCCATATCTAGTTCAACTCTGCTTAGGAAACTGAGAAGAACAGTAGCTCCTCTTCAGTCCAATACACTGTACTTGCTGGGAACAGATGCCAGTGCTATTTGCACTGTGTATGGCAATGGGAGCACAATAGTGACTTTCCTTACCAGAAAACAACTCTTGCTCGTAGGACCAGAAACTGCATGTGATTCAACTCCACTTAGGACTGGGAAACAAACGCTAGCTTGCCTTACAAGAAACACACTCTGCTTTAGAGAAAAGAGCACTCTTCTACTCTACTGTGTTTACTATGGGGTCCAAACAGTGAGCTTGCTCAGAACAAAAGAACTGTGCTTCCTACACACATCGACCATATCTAGTTCAACTCTGCTTAGGAAACTGACAAGAACAGTAGCTCCTCTTCAGTCCGATACACTGTACTTGCTGGGAACAGACGCGAGTGCTATTTGCACTGTGTATGGCAATGGGAGCACAATAGTGACGTTCCTTACCAGAAAACAACTCTTGTTCGTAGGACCAGAAACTGCATGTGATTCAACTCCATTTAGGACTAAAAAACAAACGCTAGCTCGCCTTACAAGAACTACAATCTGCTTTTGAGAATAGAGCACTCTTCTACTCTACTGTGTTTCCTATGGGTTCCAAACAGTGAGCTTGCTCAGAACAAAAGAACTGTGCTTCCTACACACATGGACCATTTCTAGTTCAACTCTGCTTAGGAAACTGACAAGAACTGTAGCTCCTATTCAGTCCAATACACTCTACATGCTGGGAACAGACGTGAGTGCTATTTGCACTGTGTATGGCAATGAGATCGCAATAGTGACTTTCCTTACCAGAAAACAACTCTTGCTCGTAGGACAAAAAACTGCATGTGACTCAACTCCATTTAGGACTGGGAAACAAACTCTAGCTCTCCTTACAAGAAACACACTCTGCTTTTGAGAAAAGAGCAGTATTCTACTTTAATGTGTTTCCTATGGGGTCCAAACAGTGAGCTTGCTCAGAACAAAAGAACTGTGCTTCCTACACACACGGACCATATGTAGTTCAACTCTGCTTAGGAAACTGACAAGAAAAGTATCTCCTCTTCAGTGCAATACACTGTACTTTCTGGGAACAAACGCGAGTGCTATTTGCACTGTGTATGGCAATGAGATCGCAATAGTGACTTTCCTTACCAGAAAACAACTCTTGCTCGTAGGACCAGAAACTGCATGTGATTCAACGCCATTTAGGACTGGGAAACAAATGCTAGCTCGCCTTACAAGAAACGCACTCTGCTTTTGAGAAAAGAGCACTCTTCTACTCTACTGTGTTTCCTATGGGGTCCAAACAGTGAGCTTGCTCAGAACAAAAGAACTGTGCTTTTTACACCCATGGACCATATCTAGCTCAACTCTGCTTATGAAACTGAGAAGAACTGCAGCTCCTCTTTAGTCCAATACACTGTAATTGCTGGGAACAGACGCGAGTGCTGTTTGCCCTGCATATGGCAATGACAGCGCAATAGTGACTTTTTTTTACCCAAAAACAACTCTTGCTCGTAGGAACACAAACTGCATGTGATTCAACGCCATTGAGGACTGGGAAACAAATGCTAGCTCGCCTTACAAGAAACACTCTCTGCTTTTTAGAAAAGAGCACACTTCTACTCTACTGTGTTTCCTATGGGGTCCAAACAGTGAGCTTGCTCAGAACAAAAGAACTGTGCTTCCTATACACATCGACCATATCTAGTTCAACTCTGCTTAGGAAACTGACAAGAACAGTAGCTCCTCTTCAGTCCAATACACTGTACTTGCGAGGAAGAGACGCGAGTGCTATTTGCACTGTGTATGGCAATGGGAGCACAATAGTGACTTTCCTTACCAGAAAACAACTCTTGCTCGTAGGACAAAAAACTGCATGTGACTCAACTCCATTTAGGTCTGGGAAACAAACGCTAGCTCACCTTACAAGAAACACACTCTGCTTTTGAGAAAAGAGCACTCTTCTACTCTACTGTATTTCCTATGGGGTCCGAACAGTGAGCTTTCTCAGAACAAAAGAACTGTGCTTCCTACATACACAGCCATATCTAGTTCAATTCTTCTTAGGAACCTGACAAGAACAATAGCTCCTCTTCAGTCCAATACACTGTACTGCTGGGAACAGAAGCCAGTGCTATTTGTCCTGTGTATGGCAATGGCAGCGCAATAGTGACTATTCTTATCATAAAACAACTCATGCTCGTAGGAACAGAAACTGCATTTGATTCAACTCCATTTAGGACTGGGAAACAAACGCTAGCTCGCCTTACAAGAAACCCAATCTGCTTTAGAGAAAATAGCACTCTTCTACTCTACTGTGTTTCCTATAGGGCCAGAACAGTGAGCTTGCTCAGAAAAAAAAGAACTGTGCTTCCTACACACGGGCCATATCTAGTTCAACTCTGCTTAGGAAACTGACAAGAACAGTAGATCCTCTTCAGTCCGATACACTGTACTTGCTGGGAACAGACGCGAGTGCTATTTGCATTGTGTATGGCAATGGGAGCGCAATAGTGACTTTCCTTACCAGAAAACAACTCTTACTCGTAGGACCAGAAACTACATGTGATTCAACTCCGTTTAGGACTGGGAAACAAATGCTAGCTCGCCTTACATGAAACACTCTCTGCTTTTGAGAAAAGAGCACTCTTCTACTCTACTGTGTTTCCTATGGGGTCCAAACAGTGAGCTTGCTCAGAACAAAGAACTGTGCTTCCTACACACATGGACCATATCTAGTTCAACTCTGCTTAGGAAACTGACAAGAACAGTAGCTCCTCTTCAGTCCGATACACTGTACTTGCTGGGAACAGACGCGAGTGCTATTTGCACTGTATATGGCAAAGGGAGCACAATAGTGTCTTTCCTTACCAGAAAACAACTCTTGCTCATAGGACCAGAAACTGCATGTGATTCAACTCTGTTTAGGCCTGGGAAACAAATGCTAGCTCGCCTTACATGAAACACTCTCTGCTTTTGAGAAAAGAGCACTCTTCTACTCTACTGTGTTTCCTATGGGGTCCAAAGAGTGAGCTTGCTCAGAACAAAGAACTGTGCTTCCTACACACATGGACCATATCTAGTTCAACTCTGCTTAGGAAACTGACAAGAACAGTAGCTCCTCTTCAGTCCGATACACTGTACTTGCTGGGAACAGACGCGAGTGCTATTTGCACTGTGTATGGCAAAGGGAGCACAATAGTGTCTTTCCTTACCAGAAAACAACTCTTGCTCGTAGGACCAGAAACTGCATGTGATTCAACTCCATTTAGGACTGGGAAACAAATGATAGCTTGCCTTACAAAAAACACACTGTGCTTTTGAGAAAAGAGCACTCTTCTACTCTACTGTGTTTCCTATGGCGTTCGAACAGTGAGCTTGCTCAGAACAAGAGAACTGTGCTTCCTACACACACGGCCATATCTAGTTCAATTCTGCTTAGGAACCTGACAAGAACAGTAGATCCTCTTCAGTCCAATACACTGTACTTGCTGCGAACAGACGCCAGTGCTATTTGTCCTGTGTATGGCAATGGCAGCGCAATAGTGACTATTCTTATCATAAAACAACTCATGCTCGTAGGAACAGAAACTGCATTTGATTCAACTCCATTTAGGATTGGGAAACAAACGCTAGCTCGCCTTACAAGAAACACAATCTGCTTTAGAGAAAAGAGCACTCTTCTACTCTACTGTGTTTCCTATAGGGCCAGAACAGTGAGGTTGCTCAGAAAAAATAGAACTGTGCTTCCTACACACGGGCCATATCTAGTTCAACTCTGCTTAGGAAACTGACAAGAACAGTAGCTCCTCTTCAGTCCGATACACTGTACTTGCTGGGAACAGACGCGAGTGCTATTTGCACTGTGTATGGCAATGGGAGCACAATAGTGACTTTCCTTACCAGAAAACAACTCTTGTTCGTAGGACCAGAAACTGCATGTGATTCAACTCCGTTTAGGACTGGGAAACAAATGCTAGCTCGCCTTACATGAAACTCTCTCTGCTTTTGAGAAAAGAGCACTCTTCTACTCTACTGTGTTTCCTATGGGGTCCAAACAGTGAGCTTGCTCAGAACAAAGAACTGTGCTTCCTACACACATGGACCATATCTAGTTCAACTCTGCTTAGAAACTGACAAGAACAGTAGCTCCTCTTCAGTCCGATACACTGTACTTGCTGGGAACAGACGTGAGTGCTATTTGCACTGTGTATGGCAAAGGGAGCACAATAGTGACTTTCCTTACCAGAAAACAACTCTTGCTCGTAGGACCAGAAACTGCATGTGATTCAACTCCATTTAGGACTGGGAAACAAATGATAGCTTGCCTTACAAAAAACACACTGTGCTTTTGAGAAAAGAGCACTCTTCTACTGTACTGTGTTTCCTATGGGGTTCGAACAGTGAGCTTGCTCAGAACAAGAGAACTGTGCTTCCTACACAGACGGCCATATCTAGTTCAATTCTGCTTAGGAACCTGACAAGAACAGTAGATCCTCTTCAGTCCAATACACTGTACTTGCTGCGAACAGACGCCAGTGCTATTGGTCCTGTGTGTGGCAATGGCAGCACAATAGTGACTATTTTTACCATAAAACAACTCTTGCTCGTAGGACAGAAACTGCATGTGATTCCACTCCATTTAGGACTGGGAAACAAACGCTAGCTCGCCTTACAAGAAACACACTCTGCTTTAGAGAAAAGAGCACTCTTCTACTCTACTGTGTTTCCTATGGGGTCCAAAGAGTGAGCTTGCTCAGAACAAAAGAACTGTGCTTCCTACACACAAGGACCATATGTAGTTCAACTCTGCTTAGGAAACTGACAAGAAGAGTAGCTCCTATTCAGTCCAATACACTGTACTTGCTGCGAATAGACGCCAGTGCTATTTGTCCTGTGTATGGCAATGGCAGCACAATAGTGACTATTCTTACCATAAAACAACTCTTGCTCGTAGGACAGAAACTGCATGTGATTCCACTCCATTTAGGACTGGGAAACAAATGCTAGCTCGCCTTACAAGAAACACGCTCTGCTTCTGAGAAAAGAGCACTCTTCTACTCTACTGTGTTTCCTATGGGGTCCAAACAGTGAGCTTGCTCAGAACAAAAGAACTGTGCTTCCTACACACATCGACCATATCTAGTTCAACTCTGCTTAGGAAACTGACAAGAACAGTAGCTCCTCTTCAGTCCAATACACTGTACTTGCGGGGAAGAGACGAGAGTGCTATTTGCACTGTGTATGTCAATTGGAGCACAATAGTGACTCGTCTTACCAGAAAACAACTCTTGCTCGTAGGACAAAAAACTGCATGTGACTCAACTCCATTTAGGTCTGGGAAACAAACGCTAGCTCGCCTTACAAGAAACTCACTCTGCTTTAGAGAAAAGAGCACTCTTCTACTCTACTGTGTTTCCTATGGGGTCCGAACAGTGAGCTTTCTCAGAACAAAAGAACTGTGCTTCCTACACACACAGCCATATCTAGTTCAATTCTGCTTAGGAACCTGACAAGAACAGTAGCTCCTCCTCAGTCCAATACACTGTACTTGCTGTGAACAGACGCCAGTGCTATTTGTCCTGTGTATGGCAATGGCAGCGCAATAGTGACTATTCTTATCATAAAACAACTCTTGCTCGTAGGACCAGAAACTGCATGTGATTCAACTCCATTTAGGACTGGGAAACAAACGCTAGCTCGCCTTACAAGAAACACAATCTCCTTTAGAGAAAAGAGCACTCTTCTACTCTACTGTGTTTCCTATAGGGCCAGAACAGTGAGCTTGCTCAGAACAAAGAACTGTGCTTCCTACACACACGGCCATATCTAGTTCAATTCTGCTTAGGAACCTGACAAGAACAGTAGATCCTCTTCAGTCCAATATACTGTACTTGCTGCGAACAGACGCCAGTGCTACCGTTCCTGTGTGTGGCAATGGCAGCACAATAGTGACTATTTTTACCATAAAACAACTCTTGCTCGTAGGACAGAAACTGCATGTGATTCCACTCCATTTAGGACTGGGAAACAAACGCTAGCTCGCCTTACAAGAAACACACTCTGCTTTAGAGAAAAGAGCACTCTTCTACTCTACTGTGTTTCCTATGGGGTCCAAAGAGTGAGCTTGCTCAGAACAAAAGAACTGTGCTTCCTACACACAAGGACCATATGTAGTTCAACTCTGCTTAGGAAACTGACAAGAACAGTAGCTCCTCTTCAGTCCAATACACTGTACTTGCTGGGAAAAGACGCGAGTGCTATTTGCCCTGTGTATGGCAATGGGAGCGCAATAGTGACTTTCCTTACCAGAAAACAACTCTTGTTCATAGGACCAGAAACTGCATGTGATTCAACTCCATTTAGGACTGGGAAACAAACGCTAGCTCGCCTTACAAGAAACACACTCTGCTTTTGAGAAAAGAGCGCTCTTCTACTCTACTGTGTTTCCTATGGCGTCCAAACAGTGAGCTTGCTCAGAACAAAAGAACTGTGCTTCCTACACACAAGGAACATATGTAGTTCAACTCTGCTTAGGAAACTGACAAGAACAGTAGCTCCTATTCAGTCCAATACACTGTACTTGCTGGGAACAGACGCGAGTGCTATTTGCACTGTGTATGGAATTTGGAGTGCAATAGTGACTCTTCTTACCAGAAAACAACTCTTGCTCGTAGGACCAAAAACTGTCTGTGACTCAACTCCATTTAGGACTGGGAAACAAACGTGAGCTCGCCTTACAAGAAACACACTCTGCTTTAGAGAAAAGAGCACTCTTCTACTCTACTGTGTTTCCTATAGGGCCAGAACAGTGAGCTTGCACAGAACAAAAGAACTGTGCTTCCTACACACACATGGCCCATATCTAGTTCAACTCTGCTTAGGAAACTGACAAGAACAGTAGCTCCTCTTCAGTCCAATACACTGTACTTGCTGAGAACAGACGCGAGTGCTATTTGAACTGTGAATGGCAATTGGAGCACAATAGTGACTCTTCTTACCAGAAAACAACTCTTGCTCGTAGGACAAAAAACTGCATGTGACTCAACTCCATTTACGACTATGAAACAAACTCTAGCTCCCCTTACAAGAAACACACTCTGCTTTTGAGAAAAGAGCACTCTTCTACTCTACTGTGTTTCCTATAGGGCCAGAACAGTGAGCTTGCTCAGAACAAATGAACTGTGCTTCCTAGACACGGGCCATATCTAGTTCAACTCTGCTTAGGAAACTGAGAAGAACAGTAGCTCCTCTTCAGTCCAATACACTGTACTTGCTGGGAACAGATGCCAGTGCTATTTGCACTGTGTATGGCAATGGGAGCACAATAGTGACTTTCCTTACCAGAAAACAACTCTTGCTCGTAGGACCAGAAACAGCATGTGATTCAACTCCATTTAGGACTGGGAAACAAACGCTAGCTCGCCTTACAAGAAACACACTCTGCTTTAGAGAAAAGAGCACTCTTCTACTCTACTGTGTTTTCTATGGGGTCCAAACAGTGAGCTTGCTCAGAACAAAAGAACTGTGCTTCATACACACACGGACCATATGTAGTTCAACTCTGCTTAGGAAACTGACAAGAACAGTAGCTCCTCTTCAGTCCGATACACTGTACTTGCTGGGAACAGACGTGAGTGCTATTTGCACTGTGTATGGCAATGACAGCGCAATAGTGACTCTCCTTACCAGAAAACAACTCTTGCTCGTAGGACCAGAAACTGCATGTGATTCAACTCCATTTAGGACTGGGAAACAAACGCTAGCTCGCCTTACAAGAAACACACTCTGCTTTTGAGAAAAGAGCGCTCTTCTACTCTACTGTGTTTCCTATGGCGTCCAAACAGTGAGCTTGCTCAGAACAAAAGAACTGTGCTTCCTACACACAAGGAACATATGTAGTTCAACTCTGCTTAGGAAACTGACAAGAACAGTAGCTCCTATTCAGTCCAACACACTGTACTTGCTGGGAACAGACGCGAGTGCTATTTGCACTGTGTATGGCATTTGGAGCGCAATAGTGACTCTTCTTACCAGAAAACAACTCTTGCTCGTAGGACCAAAAACTGTCTGTGACTCAACTCCATTTAGGACTGGGAAACAAACGTGAGCTCGCCTTACAAGAAACACACTCTGCTTTAGAGAAAAGAGCACTCTTCTACTCTACTGTGTTTCCTATAGGGCCAGAACAGTGAGCTTGCTCAGAACATAATAACTGTGCCTCCTACACACACGGGCCATATGTAGTTCAACTCTGCTTAGGAAACTGACAAGAACAGTAGCTCCTCTTCAGTCCGATACACTGTACTTGCTGAGAACAGACGCGAGTGCTACTTGCACTGTGTATGGCAATTGGAGCAGAATAGTGACTCGTCTTACCAGAAAACAACTCTTGCTCGTAGCACAAAAAACTGCATGTGACTCAACTCCATTTAGGACTGGGAAACAAACTCTAGCTCGCCTTACAAGAAACACACTCTGCTTTTGAGAAAAGAGCACTCTTCTACTCTACTGTGTTTCCTATAGGGCCAGAACAGTGAGCTTGCTCAGAACAAATGAACTGTGCTTCCTAGACACACGGGCCATATCTAGTTCAACTCTGCTTAGGAGACTGACAAGAACAGTAGCTCCTCTTCAGTCCGATACACTGTACTTGCTGGGAACAGACGTGAGTGCTATTTGCACTGTGTATGGCAAAGGGAGCACAATAGTGACTTTCCTTACCAGAAAACAACTCTTGCTCGTAGGACCAGAAACTGCATGTGATTCAACTCCATTTAGGACTGGGAAACAAATGATAGCTTGCCTTACAAAAAACACACTGTGCTTTTGAGAAAAGAGCACTCTTCTACTGTACTGTGTTTCCTATGGGGTTCGAACAGTGAGCTTGCTCAGAACAAGAGAACTGTGCTTCCTACACAGACGGCCATATCTAGTTCAATTCTGCTTAGGAACCTGACAAGAACAGTAGATCCTCTTCAGTCCAATACACTGTACTTGCTGCGAACAGACGCCAGTGCTATTGGTCCTGTGTGTGGCAATGGCAGCACAATAGTGACTATTTTTACCATAAAACAACTCTTGCTCGTAGGACAGAAACTGCATGTGATTCCACTCCATTTAGGACTGGGAAACAAACGCTAGCTCGCCTTACAAGAAACACAATCTGCTTTAGAGAAAAGAGCACTCTTCTACTCTACTGTGTTTCCTATGGGGTCCAAAGAGTGAGCTTGCTCAGAACAAAAGAACTGTGCTTCCTACACACAAGGACCATATGTAGTTCAACTCTGCTTAGGAAACTGACAAGAAGAGTAGCTCCTATTCAGTCCAATACACTGTACTTGCTGCGAATAGACGCCAGTGCTATTTGTCCTGTGTATGGCAATGGCAGCACAATAGTGACTATTCTTACCATAAAACAACTCTTGCTCGTAGGACAGAAACTGCATGTGATTCCACTCCATTTAGGACTGGGAAACAAATGCTAGCTCGCCTTACAAGAAACACGCTCTGCTTCTGAGAAAAGAGCACTCTTCTACTCTACTGTGTTTCCTATGGGGTCCAAACAGTGAGCTTGCTCAGAACAAAAGAACTGTGCTTCCTACACACATCGACCATATCTAGTTCAACTCTGCTTAGGAAACTGACAAGAACAGTAGCTCCTCTTCAGTCCAATACACTGTACTTGCGGGGAAGAGACGAGAGTGCTATTTGCACTGTGTATGTCAATTGGAGCACAATAGTGACTCGTCTTACCAGAAAACAACTCTTGCTCGTAGGACAAAAAACTGCATGTGACTCAACTCCATTTAGGTCTGGGAAACAAACGCTAGCTCGCCTTACAAGAAACTCACTCTGCTTTAGAGAAAAGAGCACTCTTCTACTCTACTGTGTTTCCTATGGGGTCCGAACAGTGAGCTTTCTCAGAACAAAAGAACTGTGCTTCCTACACACACAGCCATATCTAGTTCAATTCTGCTTAGGAACCTGACAAGAACAGTAGCTCCTCCTCAGTCCAATACACTGTACTTGCTGTGAACAGACGCCAGTGCTATTTGTCCTGTGTATGGCAATGGCAGCGCAATAGTGACTATTCTTATCATAAAACAACTCTTGCTCGTAGGACCAGAAACTGCATGTGATTCAACTCCATTTAGGACTGGGAAACAAACGCTAGCTCGCCTTACAAGAAACACAATCTCCTTTAGAGAAAAGAGCACTCTTCTACTCTACTGTGTTTCCTATAGGGCCAGAACAGTGAGCTTGCTCAGAACAAAGAACTGTGCTTCCTACACACACGGCCATATCTAGTTCAATTCTGCTTAGGAACCTGACAAGAACAGTAGATCCTCTTCAGTCCAATATACTGTACTTGCTGCGAACAGACGCCAGTGCTACCGTTCCTGTGTGTGGCAATGGCAGCACAATAGTGACTATTTTTACCATAAAACAACTCTTGCTCGTAGGACAGAAACTGCATGTGATTCCACTCCATTTAGGACTGGGAAACAAACGCTAGCTCGCCTTACAAGAAACACACTCTGCTTTAGAGAAAAGAGCACTCTTCTACTCTACTGTGTTTCCTATGGGGTCCAAAGAGTGAGCTTGCTCAGAACAAAAGAACTGTGCTTCCTACACACAAGGACCATATGTAGTTCAACTCTGCTTAGGAAACTGACAAGAACAGTAGCTCCTCTTCAGTCCAATACACTGTACTTGCTGGGAAAAGACGCGAGTGCTATTTGCCCTGTGTATGGCAATGGGAGCGCAATAGTGACTTTCCTTACCAGAAAACAACTCTTGTTCATAGGACCAGAAACTGCATGTGATTCAACTCCATTTAGGACTGGGAAACAAACGCTAGCTCGCCTTACAAGAAACACACTCTGCTTTTGAGAAAAGAGCGCTCTTCTACTCTACTGTGTTTCCTATGGCGTCCAAACAGTGAGCTTGCTCAGAACAAAAGAACTGTGCTTCCTACACACAAGGAACATATGTAGTTCAACTCTGCTTAGGAAACTGACAAGAACAGTAGCTCCTATTCAGTCCAATACACTGTACTTGCTGGGAACAGACGCGAGTGCTATTTGCACTGTGTATGGAATTTGGAGCGCAATAGTGACTCTTCTTACCAGAAAACAACTCTTGCTCGTAGGACCAAAAACTGTCTGTGACTCAACTCCATTTAGGACTGGGAAACAAACGTGAGCTCGCCTTACAAGAAACACACTCTGCTTTAGAGAAAAGAGCACTCTTCTACTCTACTGTGTTTCCTATAGGGCCAGAACAGTGAGCTTGCACAGAACAAAAGAACTGTGCTTCCTACACACACATGGCCCATATCTAGTTCAACTCTGCTTAGGAAACTGACAAGAACAGTAGCTACTCTTCAGTCCAATACACTGTACTTGCTGAGAACAGACGCGAGTGCTATTTGAACTGTGAATGGCAATTGGAGCACAATAGTGACTCTTCTTACCAGAAAACAACTCTTGCTCGTAGGACAAAAAACTGCATGTGACTCAACTCCATTTACGACTATGAAACAAACTCTAGCTCCCCTTACAAGAAACATACTCTGCTTTTGAGAAAAGAGCACTCTTCTACTCTACTGTGTTTCCTATAGGGCCAGAACAGTGAGCTTGCTCAGAACAAATGAACTGTGCTTCCTAGACACGGGCCATATCTAGTTCAACTCTGCTTAGGAAACTGAGAAGAACAGTAGCTCCTCTTCAGTCCAATACACTGTACTTGCTGGGAACAGATGCCAGTGCTATTTGCACTGTGTATGGCAATGGGAGCACAATAGTGACTTTCCTTACCAGAAAACAACTCTTGCTCGTAGGACCAGAAACAGCATGTGATTCAACTCCATTTAGGACTGGGAAACAAACGCTAGCTCGCCTTACAAGAAACACACTCTGCTTTAGAGAAAAGAGCACTCTTCTACTCTACTGTGTTTTCTATGGGGTCCAAACAGTGAGCTTGCTCAGAACAAAAGAACTGTGCTTCATACACACACGGACCATATGTAGTTCAACTCTGCTTAGGAAACTGACAAGAACAGTAGCTCCTCTTCAGTCCGATACACTGTACTTGCTGGGAACAGACGTGAGTGCTATTTGCACTGTGTATGGCAATGACAGCGCAATAGTGACTCTCCTTACCAGAAAACAACTCTTGCTCGTAGGACCAGAAACTGCATGTGATTCAACTCCATTTAGGACTGGGAAACAAACGCTAGCTCGCCTTACAAGAAACACACTCTGCTTTTGAGAAAAGAGCGCTCTTCTACTCTACTGTGTTTCCTATGGCGTCCAAACAGTGAGCTTGCTCAGAACAAAAGAACTGTGCTTCCTACACACAAGGAACATATGTAGTTCAACTCTGCTTAGGAAACTGACAAGAACAGTAGCTCCTATTCAGTCCAACACACTGTACTTGCTGGGAACAGACGCGAGTGCTATTTGCACTGTGTATGGCATTTGGAGCGCAATAGTGACTCTTCTTACCAGAAAACAACTCTTGCTCGTAGGACCAAAAACTGTCTGTGACTCAACTCCATTTAGGACTGGGAAACAAACGTGAGCTCGCCTTACAAGAAACACACTCTGCTTTAGAGAAAAGAGCACTCTTCTACTCTACTGTGTTTCCTATAGAGCCAGAACAGTGAGCTTGCTCAGAACATAATAACTGTGCCTCCTACACACACGGGCCATATGTAGTTCAACTCTGCTTAGGAAACTGACAAGAACAGTAGCTCCTCTTCAGTCCGATACACTGTACTTGCTGAGAACAGACGCGAGTGCTACTTGCACTGTGTATGGCAATTGGAGCAGAATAGTGACTCGTCTTACCAGAAAACAACTCTTGCTCGTAGCACAAAAAACTGCATGTGACTCAACTCCATTTAGGACTGGGAAACAAACTCTAGCTCGCCTTACAAGAAACACACTCTGCTTTTGAGAAAAGAGCACTCTTCTACTCTACTGTGTTTCCTATAGGGCCAGAACAGTGAGCTTGCTCAGAACAAATGAACTGTGCTTCCTAGACACACGGGCCATATCTAGTTCAACTCTGCTTAGGAGACTGACAAGAACAGTAGCTCCTCTTCAGTCCGATACACTGTACTTGCTGGGAACAGACGTGAGTGCTATTTGCACTGTGTATGGCAAAGGGAGCACAATAGTGACTTTCCTTACCAGAAAACAACTCTTGCTCGTAGGACCAGAAACTGCATGTGATTCAACTCCATTTAGGACTGGGAAACAAATGATAGCTTGCCTTACAAAAAACACACTGTGCTTTTGAGAAAAGAGCACTCTTCTACTGTACTGTGTTTCCTATGGGGTTCGAACAGTGAGCTTGCTCAGAACAAGAGAACTGTGCTTCCTACACAGACGGCCATATCTAGTTCAATTCTGCTTAGGAACCTGACAAGAACAGTAGATCCTCTTCAGTCCAATACACTGTACTTGCTGCGAACAGACGCCAGTGCTATTGGTCCTGTGTGTGGCAATGGCAGCACAATAGTGACTATTTTTACCATAAAACAACTCTTGCTCGTAGGACAGAAACTGCATGTGATTCCACTCCATTTAGGACTGGGAAACAAACGCTAGCTCGCCTTACAAGAAACACACTCTGCTTTAGAGAAAAGAGCACTCTTCTACTCTACTGTGTTTCCTATGGGGTCCAAAGAGTGAGCTTGCTCAGAACAAAAGAACTGTGCTTCCTACACACAAGGACCATATGTAGTTCAACTCTGCTTAGGAAACTGACAAGAAGAGTAGCTCCTATTCAGTCCAATACACTGTACTTGCTGCGAATAGACGCCAGTGCTATTTGTCCTGTGTATGGCAATGGCAGCACAATAGTGACTATTCTTACCATAAAACAACTCTTGCTCGTAGGACAGAAACTGCATGTGATTCCACTCCATTTAGGACTGGGAAACAAATGCTAGCTCGCCTTACAAGAAACACGCTCTGCTTCTGAGAAAAGAGCACTCTTCTACTCTACTGTGTTTCCTATGGGGTCCAAACAGTGAGCTTGCTCAGAACAAAAGAACTGTGCTTCCTACACACATCGACCATATCTAGTTCAACTCTGCTTAGGAAACTGACAAGAACAGTAGCTCCTCTTCAGTCCAATACACTGTACTTGCGGGGAAGAGACGAGAGTGCTATTTGCACTGTGTATGTCAATTGGAGCACAATAGTGACTCGTCTTACCAGAAAACAACTCTTGCTCGTAGGACAAAAAACTGCATGTGACTCAACTCCATTTAGGTCTGGGAAACAAACGCTAGCTCGCCTTACAAGAAACTCACTCTGCTTTAGAGAAAAGAGCACTCTTCTACTCTACTGTGTTTCCTATGGGGTCCGAACAGTGAGCTTTCTCAGAACAAAAGAACTGTGCTTCCTACACACACAGCCATATCTAGTTCAATTCTGCTTAGGAACCTGACAAGAACAGTAGCTCCTCCTCAGTCCGATACACTGTACTTGCTATGAACAGACGCCAGTGCTATTTGTCCTGTGTATGGCAATGGCAGCGCAATAGTGACTATTCTTATCATAAAACAACTCTTGCTCGTAGGACCAGAAACTGCATGTGATTCAACTCCATTTAGGACTGGGAAACAAACGCTAGCTCGCCTTACAAGAAACACAATCTCCTTTAGAGAAAAGAGCACTCTTCTACTCTACTGTGTTTCCTATAGGGCCAGAACAGTGAGCTTGCTCAGAACAAAGAACTGTGCTTCCTACACACACGGCCATATCTAGTTCAATTCTGCTTAGGAACCTGACAAGAACAGTAGATCCTCTTCAGTCCAATATACTGTACTTGCTGCGAACAGACGCCAGTGCTACCGTTCCTGTGTGTGGCAATGGCAGCACAATAGTGACTATTTTTACCATAAAACAACTCTTGCTCGTAGGACAGAAACTGCATGTGATTCCACTCCATTTAGGACTGGGAAACAAACGCTAGCTCGCCTTACAAGAAACACACTCTGCTTTAGAGAAAAGAGCACTCTTCTACTCTACTGTGTTTCCTATGGGGTCCAAAGAGTGAGCTTGCTCAGAACAAAAGAACTGTGCTTCCTACACACAAGGACCATATGTAGTTCAACTCTGCTTAGGAAACTGACAAGAACAGTAGCTCCTCTTCAGTCCAATACACTGTACTTGCTGGGAAAAGACGCGAGTGCTATTTGCCCTGTGTATGGCAATGGGAGCGCAATAGTGACTTTCCTTACCAGAAAACAACTCTTGTTCATAGGACCAGAAACTGCATGTGATTCAACTCCATTTAGGACTGGGAAACAAACGCTAGCTCGCCTTACAAGAAACACACTCTGCTTTTGAGAAAAGAGCGCTCTTCTACTCTACTGTGTTTCCTATGGCGTCCAAACAGTGAGCTTGCTCAGAACAAAAGAACTGTGCTTCCTACACACAAGGAACATATGTAGTTCAACTCTGCTTAGGAAACTGACAAGAACAGTAGCTCCTATTCAGTCCAATACACTGTACTTGCTGGGAACAGACGCGAGTGCTATTTGCACTGTGTATGGAATTTGGAGCGCAATAGTGACTCTTCTTACCAGAAAACAACTCTTGCTCGTAGGACCAAAAACTGTCTGTGACTCAACTCCATTTAGGACTGGGAAACAAACGTGAGCTCGCCTTACAAGAAACACACTCTGCTTTAGAGAAAAGAGCACTCTTCTACTCTACTGTGTTTCCTATAGGGCCAGAACAGTGAGCTTGCACAGAACAAAAGAACTGTGCTTCCTACACACACATGGCCCATATCTAGTTCAACTCTGCTTAGGAAACTGACAAGAACAGTAGCTCCTCTTCAGTCCAATACACTGTACTTGCTGAGAACAGACGCGAGTGCTATTTGAACTGTGAATGGCAATTGGAGCACAATAGTGACTCTTCTTACCAGAAAACAACTCTTGCTCGTAGGACAAAAAACTGCATGTGACTCAACTCCATTTACGACTATGAAACAAACTCTAGCTCCCCTTACAAGAAACACACTCTGCTTTTGAGAAAAGAGCACTCTTCTACTCTACTGTGTTTCCTATAGGGCCAGAACAGTGAGCTTGCTCAGAACAAATGAACTGTGCTTCCTAGACACGGGCCATATCTAGTTCAACTCTGCTTAGGAAACTGAGAAGAACAGTAGCTCCTCTTCAGTCCAATACACTGTACTTGCTGGGAACAGATGCCAGTGCTATTTGCACTGTGTATGGCAATGGGAGCACAATAGTGACTTTCCTTACCAGAAAACAACTCTTGCTCGTAGGACCAGAATCAGCATGTGATTCAACTCCATTTAGGACTGGGAAACAAACGCTAGCTCGCCTTACAAGAAACACACTCTGCTTTAGAGAAAAGAGCACTCTTCTACTCTACTGTGTTTTCTATGGGGTCCAAACAGTGAGCTTGCTCAGAACAAAAGAACTGTGCTTCATACACACACGGACCATATGTAGTTCAACTCTGCTTAGGAAACTGACAAGAACAGTAGCTCCTCTTCAGTCCGATACACTGTACTTGCTGGGAACAGACGTGAGTGCTATTTGCACTGTGTATGGCAATGACAGCGCAATAGTGACTCTCCTTACCAGAAAACAACTCTTGCTCGTAGGACCAGAAACTGCATGTGATTCAACTCCATTTAGGACTGGGAAACAAACGCTAGCTCGCCTTACAAGAAACACACTCTGCTTTTGAGAAAAGAGCGCTCTTCTACTCTACTGTGTTTCCTATGGCGTCCAAACAGTGAGCTTGCTCAGAACAAAAGAACTGTGCTTCCTACACACAAGGAACATATGTAGTTCAACTCTGCTTAGGAAACTGACAAGAACAGTAGCTCCTATTCAGTCCAACACACTGTACTTGCTGGGAACAGACGCGAGTGCTATTTGCACTGTGTATGGCATTTGGAGCGCAATAGTGACTCTTCTTACCAGAAAACAACTCTTGCTCGTAGGACCAAAAACTGTCTGTGACTCAACTCCATTTAGGACTGGGAAACAAACGTGAGCTCGCCTTACAAGAAACACACTCTGCTTTAGAGAAAAGAGCACTCTTCTACTCTACTGTGTTTCCTATAGGGCCAGAACAGTGAGCTTGCTCAGAACATAATAACTGTGCCTCCTACACACACGGGCCATATGTAGTTCAACTCTGCTTAGGAAACTGACAAGAACAGTAGCTCCTCTTCAGTCCGATACACTGTACTTGCTGAGAACAGACGCGAGTGCTACTTGCACTGTGTATGGCAATTGGAGCAGAATAGTGACTCGTCTTACCAGAAAACAACTCTTGCTCGTAGCACAAAAAACTGCATGTGACTCAACTCCATTTAGGACTGGGAAACAAACTCTAGCTCGCCTTACAAGAAACACACTCTGCTTTTGAGAAAAGAGCACTCTTCTACTCTACTGTGTTTCCTATAGGGCCAGAACAGTGAGCTTGCTCAGAACAAATGAACTGTGCTTCCTAGACACACGGGCCATATCTAGTTCAACTCTGCTTAGGAGACTGACAAGAACAGTAGCTCCTCTTCAGTCCAATACACTGTACTTGCTGGGAACAGACGTGAGTGCTATTTGCACTGTGTATGGCAATGAGAGCGCAATAGTGGCATTCCTTACCAGAAAACAACTCTTGCTCGTAGGACCCCACACTGCATGTGATTCAATGCCATTTAGGACTGGGAAACAAATGCTAGCTCGTCTTACAAGAAACACACTCTGCTTCTGAGAAAAGAGCACTCTTCTACTCTACTGTGTTTCCTATGGGGTCCAAACAGTGAGCTTGCTCAGAACAAAAGAACTGTGCTTCCTACACACATCGACCATATGTAGTTCAACTCTGCTAAGGAAACTGACAAGAACAGTAGCTCCTCTTCAGTCCAATACACTGTACTTGCGGGGAAGAGACGCGAGTGCTATTTGCACTGTGTATGGCAATTGGAGCACAATAGTGACTCGTCTTACCACAAAACAACTCTTGCTTGTAGGACCAAAAACTGTATGTGATTCAACTTCATTTAGGACTGGGAAACAAACGCTAGCTCCCCTTACTAGAAACACAATCTGCTTTAGAGAAAAGAGCACTCTTCTATTCTACTCTGTTTCCTACAGGGCCAGAACAGTGAGCTTGATCAGAACATAAGAACTGTGCTTCCTACACACGGGCCATATCTAGTTCAACTCTGCTTAGGAAACTGACAAGAACAGTAGCTCCTCTTCAGTCCGATACACTGTACTTGATGAGAAGAGACGCGAGTGCTACTTGCACTGTGTATGGCAATTGGAGCACAATAGTGACTCGTCTTACAAGAAAACAACTCTTGCTCGTAGCACAGAAAAATGCATGTGACTCAACTCCATTTAGGACTGGAAAACAAACTCTAGCTCGCCTTACAAGGAACACACTCTGTTTTTGAGAAAAGAGCACTCTTCTTCTCTACTTTGTTTCCTATAGGGCCAGAACAGTGAGCTTGCTCAGAACAAATGAACTGTGCTTCCTAGACACACGGGCCATATCTAGTTCAACTCTGCTTAGGAAACTGACAAGAACAGTAGCTCCTCTTCAGTCCAATACACTGTACTTGCTGGGAACAGACGCGAGTGCTATTTGCACTGTGTATGGCAATGGGAGCGCAATAGTGACTTTCCTTACCAGAAAACAACTCTTGCTCGTAGGACCAGAAACTGCATGTGATTCAACTCCGTTTAGGACTGGGAAAAAAATGCTAGCTCGCCTTACATGAAACACTCTGCTTTTGAGAAAAGAGCACTCTTCTACTCTACTGTGTTTCCTATGGGGTCCAAACAGTGAGCTTGCTCAGAACAAAGAACTGTGCTTCCTACACACATGGACCATATCTAGTTCAACTCTGCTTAGGAGACTGACAAGAACAGTAGCTTCTCTTCAGTCCGATACACTGTACTTGCTGGGAACAGACGCGAGTGCTATTTGCACTGTGTATGGCAATGGGAGCACAATAGTGACTTTCCTTACCAGAAAACAACTCTTGCTCGTAGGACCAGAAACTGCATGTGACTCAACTCCATTTAGGACTGGGAAACAAATGATAGCTTGCCTTACAAAAAACACACTCTGCTTTTGAGAAAAGAGCACTCTTCTACTCTACTGTGTTTCCTATGGGGTCCGAACAGTGAGCTTGCTCAGAACAAAAGAACTGTGCTTCCTACACACATGGCCATATCCAGTTCAATTCTGCTTAGGAACCTGACAAGAACAGTAGATCCTCTTCAGTCCTATACACTGTATTTGCTGCGAATAGACGCCAGTGCTATTTGTCCTGTGTATGGCAATGGCAGCACAATAGTGACTATTCTTACCATAAAACAACTCTTGCTCGTAGGACAGAAACTGCATGTGATTCCACTCCATTTAGGACTGCGAAACAAATGCTAGCTCGCCTTACAAGAAACACGCTCTGCTTCTGAGAAAAGAGCACTCTTCTACTCTACTGTGTTTCCTATGGGGTCCAAACAGTGAGCTTGCTCAGAACAAAAGAACTGTGCTTCCTACACACATCGACCATATCTAGTTCAACTCTGCTTAGGAAACTGACAAGAACAGTAGCTCCTCTTCAGTCCAATACACTGTATTGCGGGGAAGAGACGAGAGTGCTATTTGCACTGTTTATGTCAATTGGAGCACAATAGTGACTCGTCTTACCAGAAAACAACTCTTGCTCGTAGGACAAAAGACTGCATGTGACTCAACTCCATTTAGGTCTGGGAAACAAACGCTAGCTCGCCTTACAAGAAACTCACTCTGCTTTAGAGAAAAGAGCACTCTTCTACTCTACTGTGTTTCCTATGGGGTCCGAACAGTGAGCTTTCTCAGAACAAAAGAACTGTGCTTCCTACACACACAGCCATATCTAGTTCAATTCTGCTTAGGAACCTGACAAGAACAGTAGCTCCTCCTCAGTCCAATACACTGTACTTGCTGTGAACAGACGCCAGTGCTATTTGTCCTGTGTATGGCAATGGCAGCGCAATAGTGACTATTCTTATCATAAAACAACTCTTGCTCGTAGGACCAGAAACTGCATGTGATTCAACTCCATTTAGGACTGGGAAACAAACGCTAGCTCGCCTTACAAGAAACACAATCTCCTTTAGAGAAAAGAGCACTCTTCTACTCTACTGTGTTTCCTATAGGGCCAGAACAGTGAGCTTGCTCAGAACAAAGAACTGTGCTTCCTACACACACGGCCATATCTAGTTCAATTCTGCTTAGGAACCTGACAAGAACAGTAGATCCTCTTCAGTCCAATATACTGTACTTGCTGCGAACAGACGCCAGTGCTACCGTTCCTGTGTGTGGCAATGGCAGCACAATAGTGACTATTTTTACCATAAAACAACTCTTGCTCGTAGGACAGAAACTGCATGTGATTCCACTCCATTTAGGACTGGGAAACAAACGCTAGCTCGCCTTACAAGAAACACACTCTGCTTTAGAGAAAAGAGCACTCTTCTACTCTACTGTGTTTCCTATGGGGTCCAAAGAGTGAGCTTGCTCAGAACAAAAGAACTGTGCTTCCTACACACAAGGACCATATGTAGTTCAACTCTGCTTAGGAAACTGACAAGAACAGTAGCTCCTCTTCAGTCCAATACACTGTACTTGCTGGGAAAAGACGCGAGTGCTATTTGCCCTGTGTATGGCAATGGGAGCGCAATAGTGACTTTCCTTACCAGAAAACAACTCTTGTTCGTAGGACCAGAAACTGCATGTGATTCAACTCCATTTAGGACTGGGAAACAAACGCTAGCTCGCCTTACAAGAAACACACTCTGCTTTTGAGAAAAGAGCGCTCTTCTACTCTACTGTGTTTCCTATGGCGTCCAAACAGTGAGCTTGCTCAGAACAAAAGAACTGTGCTTCCTACACACAAGGAACATATGTAGTTCAACTCTGCTTAGGAAACTGACAAGAACAGTAGCTCCTATTCAGTCCAATACACTATACTTGCTGGGAACAGACGCGAGTGCTATTTGCACTGTGTATGGAATTTGGAGCGCAATAGTGACTCTTCTTACCAGAAAACAACTCTTGCTCGTAGGACAAAAAACTGTCTGTGACTCAACTCCATTTAGGACTGGGAAACAAACGTGAGCTCGCCTTACAAGAAACACACTCTGCTTTAGAGAAAAGAGCACTCTTCTACTCTACTGTGTTTCCTATAGGGCCAGAACAGTGAGCTTGCACAGAACAAAAGAACTGTGCTTCCTACACACACATGGCCCATATCTAGTTCAACTCTGCTTAGGAAACTGACAAGAACAGTAGCTCCTCTTCAGTCCAATACACTGTACTTGCTGAGAACAGACGCGAGTGCTATTTGAACTGTGAATGGCAATTGGAGCACAATAGTGACTCGTCTTACCAGAAAACAACTCTTGCTCGTAGGACAAAAAACTGCATGTGACTCAACTCCATTTACGACTATGAAACAAACTCTAGCTCCCCTTACAAGAAACACACTCTGCTTTTGAGAAAAGAGCACTCTTCTACTCTACTGTGTTTCCTATAGGGCCAGAAGAGTGAGCTTGCTCAGAACAAATGAACTGTGCTTCCTAGACACGGGCCATATCTAGTTCAACTCTGCTTAGGAAACTGAGAAGAACAGTAGCTCCTCTTCAGTCCAATACACTGTACTTGCTGGGAACAGATGCCAGTGCTATTTGCACTGTGTATGGCAATGGGAGCACAATAGTGACTTTCCTTACCAGAAAACAACTCTTGCTCGTAGGACCAGAAACAGCATGTGATTCAACTCCATTTAGGACTGGGAAACAAACGTTAGCTCGCCTTACAAGAAACACACTCTGCTTTAGAGAAAAGAGCACTCTTCTACTCTACTGTGTTTTCTATGGGGTCCAAACAGTGAGCTTGCTCAGAACAAAAGAACTGTGCTTCATACACACACGGACCATATGTAGTTCAACTCTGCTTAGGAAACTGACAAGAACAGTAGCTCCTCTTCAGTCCGATACACTGTACTTGCTGGGAACAGACGTGAGTGCTATTTGCACTGTGTATGGCAATGACAGCGCAATAGTGACTCTCCTTACCAGAAAACAACTCTTGCTCGTAGGACCAGAAACTGCATGTGATTCAACTCCATTTAGGACTGGGAAACAAACGCTAGCTCGCCTTACAAGAAACACACTCTGCTTTTGAGAAAAGAGCGCTCTTCTACTCTACTGTGTTTCCTATGGCGTCCAAACAGTGAGCTTGCTCAGAACAAAAGAACTGTGCTTCCTACACACAAGGAACATATGTAGTTCAACTCTGCTTAGGAAACTGACAAGAACAGTAGCTCCTATTCAGTCCAACACACTGTACTTGCTGGGAACAGACGCGAGTGCTATTTGCACTGTGTATGGAATTTGGAGCGCAATAGTGACTCTTCTTACCAGAAAACAACTCTTGCTCGTAGGACCAAAAACTGTCTGTGACTCAACACCATTTAGGACTGGGAAACAAACTCTAGCTCTCCTTACAAGAAACACACTCTGCTTTTGAGAAAAGAGCAGTATTCTACTTTAATGTGTTTCCTATGGGGTCCAAACAGTGAGCTTGCTCAGAACAAAAGAACTGTGCTTCCTACACACACGGACCATATGTAGTTCAACTCTGCTTAGGAAACTGACAAGAACAGTATCTCCTCTTCAGTGCAATACACTGTACTTTCTGGGAACAAACGCGAGTGCTATTTGCACTGTGTATGGCAATGAGATCGCAATAGTGACTTTCCTTACCAGAAAACAACTCTTGCTCGTAGGACCAGATACTGCATGTGATTCAACGCCATTTAGGACTGGGAAACAAATGCTAGCTCGCCTTACAAGAAACGCACTCTGCTTTTGAGAAAAGAGCACTCTTCTACTCTACTGTGTTTCCTATGGGGTCCAAACAGTGAGCTTGCACAGAACAAAAGAACTGTGCTTTTTACACCCATGGACCATATCTAGCTCAACTCTGCTTATGAAACTGAGAAGAACTGCAGCTCCTCTTTAGTCCAATACACTGTAATTGCTGGGAACAGACGCGAGTGCTGTTTGCCCTGCATATGGCAATGACAGCGCAATAGTGACTTTTTTTTACCCAAAAACAACTCTTGCTCGTAGGAACACAAACTGCATGTGATTCAACGCCATTGAGGACTGGGAAACAAATGCTAGCTCGCCTTACAAGAAACACTCTCTGCTTTTTAGAAAAGAGCACACTTCTACTCTACTGTGTTTCCTATGGGGTCCAAACAGTGAGCTTGCTCAGAACAAAAGAACTGTGCTTCCTATACACATCGACCATATCTAGTTCAACTCTGCTTAGGAAACTGACAAGAACAGTAGCTCCTCTTCAGTCCAATACACTGTACTTGCGAGGAAGAGACGCGAGTGCTATTTGCACTGTGTATGGCAATGGGAGCACAATAGTGACTTTCCTTACCAGAAAACAACTCTTGCTCGTAGGACAAAAAACTGCATGTGACTCAACTCCATTTAGGTCTGGGAAACAAACGCTAGCTCACCTTACAAGAAACACACTCTGCTTTTGAGAAAAGAGCACTCTTCTACTCTACTGTATTTCCTATGGGGTCCGAACAGTGAGCTTTCTCAGAACAAAAGAACTGTGCTTCCTACATACACAGCCATATCTAGTTCAATTCTTCTTAGGAACCTGACAAGAACAATAGCTCCTCTTCAGTCCAATACACTGTACTGCTGGGAACAGAAGCCAGTGCTATTTGTCCTGTGTATGGCAATGGCAGCGCAATAGTGACTATTCTTATCATAAAACAACTCATGCTCGTAGGAACAGAAACTGCATTTGATTCAACTCCCTTTAGGACTGGGAAACAAACGCTAGCTCGCCTTACAAGAAACCCAATCTGCTTTAGAGAAAATAGCACTCTTCTACTCTACTGTGTTTCCTATAGGGCCAGAACAGTGAGCTTGCTCAGAAAAAAAAGAACTGTGCTTCCTACACACGGGCCATATCTAGTTCAACTCTGCTTAGGAAACTGACAAGAACAGTAGCTCCTCTTCAGTCCGATACACTGTACTTGCTGGGAACAGACGCGAGTGCTATTTGCACTGTGTATGGCAATGGGAGCGCAATAGTGACTTTCCTTACCAGAAAACAACTCTTACTCGTAGGACCAGAAACTACATGTGATTCAACTCCGTTTAGGACTGGGAAACAAATGCTAGCTCGCCTTACATGAAACACTCTCTGCTTTTGAGAAAAGAGCACTCTTCTACTCTACTGTGTTTCCTATGGGGTCCAAACAGTGAGCTTGCTCAGAACAAAGAACTGTGCTTCCTACACACATGGACCATATCTAGTTCAACTCTGCTTAGGAAACTGACAAGAACAGTAGCTCCTCTTCAGTCCGATACACTGTACTTGCTGGGAACAGACGCGAGTGCTATTTGCACTGTGTATGGCAAAGGGAGCACAATAGTGTCTTTCCTTACCAGAAAACAACTCTTGCTCATAGGACCAGAAACTGCATGTGATTCAACTCTGTTTAGGCCTGGGAAACAAATGCTAGCTCGCCTTACATGAAACACTCTCTGCTTTTGAGAAAAGAGCACTCTTCTACTCTACTGTGTTTCCTATGGGGTCCAAACAGTGAGCTTGCTCAGAACAAAGAACTGTGCTTCCTACACACATGGACCATATCTAGTTCAACTCTGCTTAGGAAACTGACAAGAACAGTAGCTCCTCTTCAGTCCGATACACTGTACTTGCTGGGAACAGACGCGAGTGCTATTTGCACTGTGTATGGCAAAGGGAGCACAATAGTGTCTTTCCTTACCAGAAAACAACTCTTGCTCGTAGGACCAGAAACTGCATGTGATTCAACTCCATTTAGGACTGGGAAACAAATGATAGCTTGCCTTACAAAAAACACACTGTGCTTTTGAGAAAAGAGCACTCTTCTACTCTACTGTGTTTCCTATGGCGTTCGAACAGTGAGCTTGCTCAGAACAAGAGAACTGTGCTTCCTACACACACAGCCATATCTAGTTCAAATCTGCTTAGGAACCTGACAAGAACAGTAGATCCTCTTCAGTCCAATACACTGTACTTGCTGCGAACAGACGCCAGTGCTATTTGTCCTGTGTATGGCAATGGCAGCGCAATAGTGACTATTCTTATCATAAAACAACTCATGCTCGTAGGAACAGAAACTGCATTTGATTCAACTCCATTTAGGACTGGGAAACAAACGCTAGCTCGCCTTACAAGAAAAACAATCTGCTTTAGAGAAAAGAGCACTCTTCTACTCTACTGTGTTTCCTATAGGGCCAGAACAGTGAGGTTGCTCAGAAAAAATAGAACTGTGCTTCCTACACACGGGCCATATCTAGTTCAACTCTGCTTAGGAAACTGACAAGAACAGTAGCTCCTCTTCAGTCCGATACACTGTACTTGCTGGGAACAGACGCGAGTGCTATTTGCACTGTGTATGGCAATGGGAGCGCAATAGTGACTTTCCTTACCAGAAAACAACTCTTGTTCGTAGGACCAGAAACTGCATGTGATTCAACTCCGTTTAGGACTGGGAAACAAATGCTAGCTCGCCTTACATGAAACTCTCTCTGCTTTTGAGAAAAGAGCACTCTTCTACTCTACTGTGTTTCCTATGGGGTCCAAACAGTGAGCTTGCTCAGAACAAAGAACTGTGCTTCCTACACACATGGACCATATCTAGTTCAACTCTGCTTAGAAACTGACAAGAACAGTAGCTCCTCTTCAGTCCGATACACTGTACTTGCTGGGAACAGACGTGAGTGCTATTTGCACTGTGTATGGCAAAGGGAGCACAATAGTGACTTTCCTTACCAGAAAACAACTCTTGCTCGTAGGACCAGAAACTGCATGTGATTCAACTCCATTTAGGACTGGGAAACAAATGATAGCTTGCCTTACAAAAAACACACTGTGCTTTTGAGAAAAGAGCACTCTTCTACTGTACTGTGTTTCCTATGGGGTTCGAACAGTGAGCTTGCTCAGAACAAGAGAACTGTGCTTCCTACACAGACGGCCATATCTAGTTCAATTCTGCTTAGGAACCTGAGAAGAACAGTAGATCCTCTTCAGTCCAATACACTGTACTTGCTGCGAACAGACGCCAGTGCTATTGGTCCTGTGTGTGGCAATGGCAGCACAATAGTGACTATTTTTACCATAAAACAACTCTTGCTCGTAGGACAGAAACTGCATGTGATTCCACTCCATTTAGGACTGGGAAACAAACGCTAGCTCGCCTTACAAGAAACACACTCTGCTTTAGAGAAAAGAGCACTCTTCTACTCTACTGTGTTTCCTATGGGGTCCAAAGAGTGAGCTTGCTCAGAACAAAAGAACTCTGCTTCCTACACACAAGGACCATATGTAGTTCAACTCTGCTTAGGAAACTGACAAGAACAGTAGCTCCTATTCAGTCCAATACACTGTACTTGCTGGGAAAAGACGCGAGTGCTATTTGCCCTGTGTATGGCAGTGGGAGCGCAATAGTGACTTTCCTTACCAGAAAACAACTCTTGTTCGTAGGACCAGAAACTGCATGTGATTCAACTCCATTTAGGACTGGGAAACAAACGCTAGCTCGCCTTACAAGAAACACACTCTGCTTTTGAGAAAAGAGCGCTCTTCTACTCTACTGTGTTTCCTATGGCGTCCAAACAGTGAGCTTGCTCAGAACAAAAGAACTGTGCTTCCTACACACAAGGAACATATGTAGTTCAACTCTGCTTAGGAAACTGACAAGAACAGTAGCTCCTATTCAGTCCAATACACTGTACTTGCTGGGAACAGACGCGAGTGCTATTTGCACTGTGTATGGCATTTGGAGCGCAATAGTGACTCTTCTTACCAGAAAACAACTCTTGCTTGTAGGACCAAAAACTGTCTGTGACTCAACTCCATTTAGGACTGGGAAACAAACGTGAGCTCGCCTTACAAGAAACACACTCTGCTTTAGAGAAAAGAGCACTCTTCTACTCTACTGTGTTTCCTATAGGGCCAGAACAGTGAGCTTGCTCAGAACAAAAGAACTGTGCTTCCTACACACACATGGGCCATATCTAGTTCAACTCTGCTTAGGAAACTGACAAGAACAGTAGCTCCTCTTCAGTCCGATACACTGTACTTGCTGAGAACAGACGCGAGTGCTATTTGAACTGTGAATGGCAATTGGAGCACAATAGTGACTCGTCTTACCAGAAAACAACTCTTGCTCGTAGGACAAAAAACTGCATGTGACTCAACTCCATTTACGACTATGAAACAAACTCTAGCTCGCCTTACAAGAAACACACTCTGCTTTTGAGAAAAGAGCATTCTTCTACTCTACTGTGTTTCCTATAGGGCCAGAACAGTGAGCTTGCTCAGAACAAATGAACTGTGCTTCCTAGACACACGGGCCATATCTAGTTCAACTCTGCTTAGGAAACTGAGAAGAACAGTAGCTCCTCTTCAGTCCAATACACTGTACTTGCTGGGAAGAGATGCCAGTTATATTTGCACTGTGTATGTCAATGGGAGCACAATAGTGACTTTCCTTACCAGAAAACAACTCTTGCTTGTAGGACCAGAAACTGCATGTGATTCAACTCCATTTAGGACTGGGAAACAAATGATAGCTTGCCTTACAAAAAACACACTGTGCTTTTGAGAAAAGAGCACTCTTCTACTCTACTGTGTTTCCTATGGGGTTCGAACAGTGAGCTTGCTCAGAACAAGAGAACTGTGCTTCCTACACACACGGCCATATCTAGTTCAATTCTGCTTAGGAACCTGACAAGAACAGTAGATCCTCTTCAGTCCAATACACTGTACTTGCTGCGAACAGACGCCAGTGCTATTGGTCCTGTGTGTGGCAATGGCAGCACAATAGTGACTATTTTTACCATAAAACAACTCTTGCTCGTAGGACAGAAACTGCATGTGATTCCACTCCATTTAGGACTGGGAAACAAACGCTAGCTCGCCTTACAAGAAACACACTCTGCTTTAGAGAAAAGAGCACTCCTCTACTTTACTGTGTTTCCTATGGGGTCCAAAGAGTGAGCTTGCTCAGAACAAAAGAACTCTGCTTCCTACACACAAAGACCATATGTAGTTCAACTCTGCTTAGGAAACTGACAAGAACAGTAGCTCCTATTCAGTCCAATACACTGTACTTGCTGGGAAAAGACGCGAGTGCTATTTGCCCTGTGTATGGCAGTGGGAGCGCAATAGTGACTTTCCTTACCAGAAAACAACTCTTGTTCGTAGGACCAGAAACTGCATGTGATTCAACTCCATTTAGGACTGGGAAACAAACGCTAGCTCGCCTTACAAGAAACACACTCTGCTTTTGAGAAAAGAGCGCTCTTCTACTCTACTGTGTTTCCTATGGCGTCCAAACAGTGAGCTTGCTCAGAACAAAAGAACTGTGCTTCCTACACACAAGGAACATATGTAGTTCAACTCTGCTTAGGAAACTGACAAGAACAGTAGCTCCTATTCAGTCCAATACACTGTACTTGCTGGGAACAGACGCGAGTGCTATTTGCACTGTGTATGGCATTTGGAGCGCAATAGTGACTCTTCTTACCAGAAAACAACTCTTGCTGGTAGGACCAAAAACTGTCTGTGACTCAACTCCATTTAGGACTGGGAAACAAACGTGAGCTCGCCTTACAAGAAACACACTCTGCTTTAGAGAAAAGAGCACTCTTCTACTCTACTGTGTTTCCTATAGGGCCAGAACAGTGAGCTTGCTCAGAACAAAAGAACTGTGCTTCCTACACACACATGGGCCATATCTAGTTCAACTCTGCTTAGGAAACTGACAAGAACAGTAGCTCCTCTTCAGTCCGATACACTGTACTTGCTGAGAACAGACGCGAGTGCTATTTGAACTGTGAATGGCATTTGGAGCACAATAGTGACTCGTCTTACCAGAAAACAACTCTTGCTCGTAGGAACACAAACTGCATGTGATTCAACGCCATTTAGGACTGGGAAACAAATGCTAGCTTGCCTTACAAGAAACACTTTCTGCTTTTTAGAAAAGAGCACTCTTCTACTCTACTGTGTTTCCTATAGGGCCAGAACAGTGAGCTTGTTCAGAACAAATGAACTGTGTTTCCTAGACACACGGGCCATATCTAGTTCAACTCTGCTTAGGAAACTGAGAAGAACAGTAGCTCCTCTTCAGTCCAATACACTGTACTTGCTGGGAACAGATGCCAGTGATATTTGCACTGTGTATGGCAATGGGAGCACAATAGTGACTTTCCTTACCAGAAAACAACTCTTGCTTGTAGGACCAGAAACTGCATGTGATTCAACTCCATTTAGGACTGGGAAACAAACGCTAGCTCGCCTTACAAGAAACACACTCTGCTTTAGAGAAAAGAGCACTCTTCTACTCTACTGTGCTTTCTATGGGGTCCAAACAGTGAGCTTGCTCAGAACAAAAGAACTGTGCTTCCTACACACATGGACCATTTCTAGTTCAACTCTGCTTAGGAAACTGACAAGAACAGTAGCTCCTCTTCAGTCCGATACACTGTACTTGCTGGGAAGAGACGCGAGTGCTAATTGCACTGTGTATGGCAATGAGAGCGCAATAGTGACTTTCCTTACCAGAAAACAACTCTTGCTCGTAGGACAAAAAACTGCATGTGACTCAACTCCATTTAGGACTGGGAAACAAACTCTAGCTCGCCTTACAAGAAACACACTCTGCTTTTGAGAAAAGAGCAGTATTCTACTTTAATGTGTTTCCTATGGGGTCCAAACAGTGAGCTTGCTCAGAACAAAAGAACTGTGCTTCATACACACACGGACCATATGTAGTTCAACTCTGCTTAGGAAACTAACAAGAACAGTATCTCCTCTTCAGTCCGATACACTGTACTTGCTGGGATCAGACGCGAATGCTATTTGCACTGTGTATGGCAAAGGGAGCACAATAGTGACTTTCCTTACCAGAAAACAACTCTTGCTCGTAGGACCAGAAACTGCATGTGATTCAACTCCATTTAGGACTGGGAAACAAACGCTAGCTTGCCTTACATGAAACACACTCTGCTTTTGAGAAAAGAGCACTCTTCTACTCTATGGTGTTTCCTATGGGGTCCAAACAGTGAGCTTGCTCCGAACAAAAGAACTGTGCTTCCTACACACATGGACCATATCTAGTTCTTCTCTGCTTAGGAAACTGACAAGAACAGTAGATCCTGTTCAGTCCAATACACTGTACTTGCTGCGAACAGACGCCAGTACTATTTGTCCTGTGTATGGAAATGGCAGCACAATAGTGACTATTCTTACCATAAAACAACTCTTGCTCGTAGGACAGAAACTGCATGTGATTCCACTCCATTTAGGACTGGGAAACAAACGCTAGCTCGCCTTACAAGAAACATACTCTGCTATAGAGAAAAGAGCACTCTTCTACTCTACTGTGTTTCCTATGGCTTCCAAACAGTGAGCTTGCTCAGAACAAAAGTACTCTGCTTCCTACACACAAGGACCATATGTAGTTCAACTCTGCTTACGAAACTGACAAGAACAGTAGCTCCTATTCAGTCCAATACACTGTACTTGCTGGGAAAAGACGCAAGTGCTATTTGCACTGTGTATGGCAATGGGAGCGCAATAGTGACTTTCCTTACCAGAAAACAACTCTTGTTCGTAGAACCAGAAACTGCATGTGATTCAACTCCATTTAGGACTAGGAAACAAACGCTAGCTCGCCTTACAAGAAACACACTCTGCTTTTGAGAAAAGAGCACTCTTCTACTCTACTGTGTTTCCTATAGGGCCAGAACAGTGAGCTTGCTCAGAACATAAGAACTGTGCTTTCTACACACACGGTCCTTATCTAGTTCAACTCTGCTTAGGAAACTGACAAGAACAGTAGCTCCTCTTCAGTCCGATACACTGTACTTGCTGGGAACAGACGCGAGTGCTATTTGCACTGTGTATGGCAATGGGAGCGCAATAGTTACTTTCCTTACCAGAAAACAACTCTTGCTCGTAGGACCAGAAATTGCATGTGATTCAACTCCATTCAGGACTGGGAAACAAACGCTAGCTCGCCTTACAAGAAACACACTCTGCTTTTGAGAATAGAGCACTCTTCTACTCTACTGTGTTTCCTAGGGGTCCGAAAAGTGATCTTGCTCAGAACAAAAGCACTGTGCTTCCTACACACACGGCCATATCTAGTTCAATTCTGCTTAGGAACCTGACAAGAACAGTAGATCCTCTTCAGTCCAATACACTGTACTTGCTGGGAACAGACGCCAGTGTTATTTGTCCTGTGTATGGCAATGGCAGTGCAATAGTTTCTATTCTTACCATAAAACAACTCTTGCTCGTAGAACGAGAAGCTGCATGTGATTCCACTCCATTTAGGACTGGGAAACAAACGCTAGCTTGCCTTACATGAAACACACTCTGCTTTTGAGAAAAGAGCACTCTTCTACTCTATGGTGTTTCCTATGGGGTCCAAACAGTGAGCTTGCTCCGAACAAAAGAACTGTGCTTCCTACACACATGGACCATATCTAGTTCTTCTCTGCTTAGGAAACTGACAAGAGCAGTATCTCCTCTTCAGTCCAATACACTGTACTTGCTGGGAACAGACGCGAGTGCTATTTGCACTGTGTATGGCATTTGGAGCGCAATAGTGACTCTTCTTACCAGAAAACAACTCTTGCTCGTAGGACCAAAAACTGTCTGTGACTCAACTCCATTTAGGACTGGGAAACAAACGCGAGCTCGCCTTACAAGAAACACACTCTGCTTTAGAGAAAAGAGCACTCTTCTACTCTACTGTGTTTCCTATAGGGCCAGAACAGTGAGCTTGCTCAGAACAAAAGAACTGTGCTTCCTACACACACATGGGCCATATCTAGTTCAACTCTGCTTAGGAAACTGACAAGAACAGTAGCTCCTCTTCAGTCCGATACACTGTACTTGCTGAGAACAGATGCGAGTGCTATTTGCACTGTGAATGGCAATTGGAGCACAATAGTGACTCGTCTTACCCGAAAACAACTCTTGCTAGTAGGACAAAAAACTGCATGTGACTCAACTCCATTTAGGACTGGGAAACAAACTCTAGCTCGCCTTACAAGAAACACACTCTGCTTTTGAGAAAAGAGCACTCTTCTACTCTAATGTGTTTCCTATAGGGCCAAAACATTGAGCTTGCTCAGAAAAAAAGAACTGTGCTTCCTACACACACGGGCAATATCTAGTTTAACTCTGCTTAGGAAACTGAGAAGAACATTAGCTCCTCTTCAGTCCAATACACTATACTTGCTGGGAACAGATGCCAGTGCTATTTGCACTGTGTATGGCAAAGGGAGCACAATAGTAACTTTCCTTACCAGAAAACAACTCTTGCTTGTAGGACCAGAAACTGCATGTGATTCAACTCCATTTAGGACTGGGAAACAAACGCTAGCTCGCCTTACAAGAAACACACTCTGCTTTAGAGAAAAGAGCACTCTTCTACTCTACTGTGTTTCCTATGGGGTCCAAACAGAGAGCTTGCTCAGAACAAAAGAACTGTGCTTCCTACACACCGGGCCATAATTAGTTCAATTCTGCTTAGGAACCTGACAAGAACAGTAGATCCTGTTCAGTCCAATACACTGTACTTGCTGCGAACAGACGCCAGTACTATTTGTCCTGTGTATGGAAATGGCAGCACAATAGTGACTATTCTTACCATAAAACAACTCTTGCTCGTAGGACAGAAACTGCATGTGATTCCACTCCATTTAGGACTGGGAAACAAACGCTAGCTCGCCTTACCAGAAACACACTCTGCTTTAGAGAAAAGAGCACTCTTCTACTCTACTGTGTTTCCTATGGCTTCCAAACAGTGAGCTTGCTCAGAACAAAAGTACTGTGCTTCCTACACACAAGGACCATATGTAGTTCAACTCTGCTTAGAAAACTGACAAGAACAGTAGCTCCTATTCAGTCCAATACACTGTACTTGCTGGGAAAAGACGCGTGTGCTATTTGCACTGTGTATGGCAATGGGAGCGCAATAGTGACTTTCCTTACCAGAAAACAACTCTTGTTCGTAGGACCAGAAACGGCATGTGATTCAACTCCATTTAGGACTAAAAAACAAACGCTAGCTCGCCTTACAAGAAACGCACTCTGCTTTTGAGAAAAGAGCACTCTTCTACTCTACTATGTTTCCTGTAGGGCCAGAACAGTGAGCTTGCTCAGAACATAAGAACTGTGCTTTCTATACACACGGTCCTTATCTAGTTCAACTCTGCTTAGGAAACTGACAAGAACAGTAGCTCCTCTTCAGTCTGATACACTGTACTTGCTGGGAACAGACGTGAGTGCTATTTGCACTGTGTATAGCAATGGGAGCGCAATAGTTACTTTCCTTACCAGAAAACAACTCTTGCTCGTAGGACCAGAAATTGCATGTGATTCAACTCCATTTAGGACTGGGAAACAAACGCTAGCTCGCCTTACAAGAAACACACTCTGCTTTAGAGAAAAGAGCACTCTTCTACTCTACTGTGTTTTCTATGGGGTCCAAACAGTGAGCTTGCTCAGAACAAAAGAACTGTGCTTCCTACACACACGGACCATATGTAGTTCAACTCTGCTTAGGAAACTGACAAGAACAGTAGCTCCTCTTCAGTCCAATACACTGTACTTGCTGGGAACAGACGCGAGTGCTATTTGCACTGTGTATGGCATTTGGAGCGCAATAGTGACTCTTCTTACCAGAAAACAACTCTTGCTCGTAGGACCAAAAACTGTCTGTGACTCAACTCCATTTAGGACTAGGAAACAAACGTGAGCTTGCCTTACAAGAAACACACTCTGCTTTATAGAAAAGAGGACTCTTCTACTCTACTGTGTTTCCTATAGGGCCAGAACAGTGAGCTTGCTCAGAACATAATAACTGTGCTTCCTAAAAACACGGGCCATATCTAGTTCATCTCTGCTTAGGAAACAGACAAGAACAGTAGCTCCTCTTCAGTCCGATACACTGTACTTGCTGGGAACAGACGCGAGTGCTATTTGCACTGTGTATGGCAAAGGGAGCGCAATAGTGACTTTCCTTACCAGAAAACAACTCTTGCTCGTAGGACCAGAAACTGCATGTGATTCAACTCCATTTAGGACTGGGAAACAAACGATAGCTTGCCTTACAAAAAACACACTCTGCTTTTGAGAAAAGAGCACTCTTCTACTCTACTGTGTTTCCTTTTGGGTCCGAACAGTGAGCTTGCTCAGAACAAAAGAACTGTGCTTCCTACACACACGGCCATATCTAGTTCAATTCTGCTTAGGAACCTGACAAGAACAATAGATCCTCTTCAGTCCAATTCACTGTAGTTGCTGCGAACAGATGCCAGTGCTATTTGTCCTGTATATGGCAATTGCAGCGCAATAGTGAATCTTCTTACCAGAAAACAACTCTTGCTCATAGGACCAAAAACTGCATGTGATTCAAATCCATTTAGGACTGGGAAACAAACGCGAGCTCGCCTAACAAGAAACACACTCTGCTTTAAAGAAAAGAGCACTCTTCTACTCTACTGTTTTTCCTGTAGGGCCAGAACAGTGAGTTTGCTCAGAACATAATAACTGTGCTTCCTAAACACACGGGCCATATCTAGTTCAACTCTGCTTAGGAAACTGACAAGAACTGTAGCTCCTCTTCACTCCTATACACTGTACTTGCTGTGAACAGACGCGAGTGCTATTTGCACTGTGTATGGCAAAGGGAGCACAATAGTGACTTTCCTTACCAGAAAACAACTCTTGCTCGTAGGACCAGAAACTGCATGTGATTCAACTCCATTTAGGACTGGGAAACAAACGATAGCTTGCATTACAAAAAACACACTCTGCTTTTGAGAAAAGAGCACTCTTCTACTCTACTGTGTTTCCTTTTGGGTCCGAACAGTGAGCTTGCTCAGAACAAAAGAACTGTGCTTCCTACACACACGGCCATATCTAGTTCAATTCTGCGTAGGAACCTGACAAGAACAGTAGATCCTCTTCAGTCCAATACACTGTAGTTGCTGCGAACAGATGCCAGTGCTATTTGTCCTGTATATGGCAATGGCAGCGCAATAGTGAATCTTCTTACCAGAAAACAACTCTTGCTCATAGGACCAAAAACTGCATGTGATTCAAATCCATTTAGGACTGGGAAACAAACGCGAGCTCGCCTAAAAAGAAACACACTCTGCTTTAAAGAAAAGAGCACTCTTCTACTCTACTGTTTTTCCTGTAGGGCCAGAACAGTGAGTTTGCTCAGAACATAATAACTGTGCTTCCTAAACACACGGGCCATATCTAGTTCAACTCTGCTTAGGAAACTGACAAGAACTGTAGCTCCTCTTCACTCCTATACACTGTACTTGCTGTGAACAGACGCGAGTGCTATTTGCACTGTGTATGGCAAAGGGAGCACAATAGTGACTTTCCTTACCAGAAAACAACTCTTGCTCGTAGGACCAGAAACTGCATGTGATTCAACTCCATTTAGGACTGGGAAACAAACGATAGCTTGCATTACAAAAAACACACTCTGCTTTTGAGAAAAGAGCACTCTTCTACTCTACTGTGTTTCCTTTTGGGTCCGAACAGTGAGCTTGCTCAGAACAAAAGAACTGTGCTTCCTACACACACGGCCATATCTAGTTCAATTCTACTTAGGAACCTGACAAGAACAGTAGATCCTGTTCAGTCCAATACACTGTACTTGCTGCGAACAGACGCCTGTACTATTTGTCCTGTGTATGGAAATGGCAGCACAATAGTGTCTATTCTTACCATAAAACAACTCTTGCTCGTAGGACAGAAACTGCATGTGATTCCACTCCATTTAGGACTGGGAAACAAACGCTAGCTCGCCTTACAAGAAACACACTCTGCTTTAGAGAAAAGAGCACTCTTCTACTCTACTGTGTTTTCTATGGGGTCCAAACAGTGAGCTTGCTCAGAACAAAAGTACTGTGCTTCCTACACACAAGGACCATATGTAGTTCAACTCTGCTTAGGAAACTGACAAGAACGGGTAGCTCCTATTCAGTCCAATACACTGTACTTGCTGGGAAAAGACGCGAGTGCTATTTGCACTGTGTATGGAAATGGGAGCGCAATAGTGACTTTCCTTACCAGAAAACAACTCTTGTTCGTAGGACCAGAAACTGCATGTGATTCAACTCCATTTAGGACCAGGAAACAAACGCTAGCTCGCCTTACAAGAAACACACTCTGCTTTTGAGAAAAGAGCACTCTTCTACTCTACTGTGTTTCCTATAGGGCCAGAACTGTGAGCTTGCTCAGAACATAAGAACTGTGCTTTCTACACACACGGTCCTTATCTAGTTCAACTCTGCTTAGGAAACTGACAAGAACAGTAGCTCCTCTTCAGTCCGATACACTGTACTTGCTGGGAACAGACGCGAGTGCTATTTGCACTGTGTATGGCATTCGGAGCGCAATAGTTACTTTCCTTACCAGAAAACAACTCTTGCTCGTAGGACCAGAAATTGCATGTGATTCAACTGCATTTAGGACTGGGAAACAAACGCTAGCTCGCCTTACAATAAACACACTCTGCTTTTGAGAAAAGAGCACTCTTCTACTCTACTGTGTTTCCTAGGGCTCCGAAAAGTGATCTTGCTCAGAACAAAAGCACTGTGCTTCCTACACACACGGCCATATCTAGTTCAATTCTGCTTAGGAACCTGACAAGAACAGTAGATTCTCTTCAGTCCAATACACTGTACTTGCTGGGAACAGACGCCAGTGCTATTTGTCCTGTGTATGGCAATGGCAGTGCAATAGTGTCTATTCTTACCATAAAACAACTCTTGCTCGTAGAACCAGAAACTGCATGTGATTCCACTCCATTTAGGACTGGGAAAGAAACGCTAGCTCGCCTTACAAGAAACACACTCTGCTTTTGAGAAAAGAGCACTCTTCTACTCTATGGTGTTTCCTATGGGGTCCAAACAGTGAGCTTGCTCAGAACAAAAGAACTGTGCTTCCTACACACATGGACCATATCTAGTTCAACTCTGCTTAGGAAACTGACAAGAGCAGTAGCTCCTCTTCAGTCCAATACACTGTACTTGCTGGGAACAGACGCGAGTGCTATTTGCACTGTGTATGGCATTTGGAGCGCAATAGTGACTCTTCTTACCAGAAAACAACTCTTGCTCGTAGGACCAAAAACTGTCTGTGACTCAACTCCATTTAGGACTGGGAAACAAACGCGAGCTCGCCTTACAAGAAACACACTCTGCTTTAGAGAAAAGAGCACTCTTCTACTCTACTGTGTTTCCTATAGGGCCAGAAAAGTGAGCTTGCTCAGAACAAAAGAACTGTGCTTCCTACACACACGGGCTATATCTAGTTCAACTCTGCTTAGGAAACTGACAAGAACAGTAGCTCCTCTTCAGTCCGATACACTGTACTTGCTGAGAACAGATGCGAGTGCTATTTGCACTGTGAATGGCAATTGGAGCACAATAGTGACTCGTCTTACCAGAAAACAACTCTTGCTCGTAGGACAAAAAACTGCATGTGACTCAACTCCATTTAGGACTGGGAAACAAACTCTAGCTCGCCTTACAAGAAACACACTCTGCTTTTGAGAAAAGAGCAGTATTCTACTCTAATGTGTTTCCTATAGGGCCAGAACATTGAGCTTGCTCAGAAAAAAAGAACTGTGCTTCCTACACACACGGGCAATATCTAGTTTAACTCTGCTTAGGAAACTGACAAGAACAGTAGCTCCTCTTCAGTCCAATACACTGTACTTGCTGGGAACAGATGCCAGTGCTATTTGCACTGTGTATGGCAATGGGAGCGCAATAGTAACTTTCCTTACCAGAAAACAACTCTTGCTTGTAGGACCAGAAACTGCATGTGATTCAACTCCATTTAGGACTGGGAAACAAACGCTAGCTTGCCTTACAAGAAACACACTCTGCTTTAGAGAAAAGAGCACTCTTCTACTCTACTGTGTTTCCTATGGGGTCCAAACAGAGAGCTTGCTCAGAACAAAAGAACTGTGCTTCCTACACACACGGACCATATGTAGTTCAACTCTGCTTAGGAAACTGACAAGAACAGTAGCTCCTCTTCAGTCCAATACACTGTACTTGCTGGAAACAAACGGGAGTGCTATTTGCACTGTGTATGGCAATGAGAGCGCAATAGTGACTTTCCTTACCAGAAAACAACTCTTGCTCGTAGGACAAAAAATTGCATGTGACTCAACTCCATTTAGGACTGGGAAAGAAACGCTAGCTCGCCTTACAAGAAACACACTCTGCTTTTGAGAAAAGAGCAGTATTCTACTCTAATGTTTTTCCTACGGCGTCCAAACAGTGAGCTTGCTCAGAACAAAAGAACTGTGCTTCCTACACACACGGACCATATGTAGTTCAACTCTGCTTAGGACTCACAAGAACAGTATCTCCTCTTCAGTCCAATACACTGTACTTTCTGGGAACAGACGCGAGTGCTATTTGCACTGTGTATGGCAATGAGATCGCAATAGTGACTTTCCTTACCAGAAAACAACTCTTGCTCGTAGGACAAGAAACTGCATGTGATTCAACGCCATTTAGGACTGGCAAACAAATGCTAGCTTGCCTTACATGAAACACTCTCTGCTTTTGAGAAAAGAGCACTCTTCTACTCTACTGTGTTTCCTATGGGGTCCAAACAGTGAGCTTGCTCAGAACAAAGAACTGTGCTTCCTACACACATGGACCATATCTAGTTCAACTCTTCTTAGGAAACTGACAAGAACAGTAGCTCCTCTTAAGTACGATACACTGTACTTGCTGGGAAGAGACGCAAGTGCTATTTGCACTGTGTATGGCAATGGGAGCGCAATAGTGACTTTCCTTACCAGAAAACAACTCTTGCTCGTAGGACCAGAAACTGCATGTGATTCAACTCCATTTAGGACTGGGAAACAAATGCTAGCTCGCCTTACATGAAACACTCTCTGCTTTTGAGAAAAGAGCACTCTTCTACTCTACTGTGTTTCCTATGGTGTCCAAACAGTGAGCTTGCTCAGAACAAAGAACTGTGCTTCCTACACACATGGACCATATCTAGTTCAACTCTGCTTACGAAACTGACAAGAACAGTAGCTCCTCTTCAGTCTGATACACTGTACTTGCTGGGAACAGACGCGAGTGCTATTTGCACTGTGTATGGCAAAGGGAGCACAATAGTGACTTTCCTTACCAGAAAACAACTCTTGATCGTAGGACCAGAAACTGCATGTGATTCAACTCCATTTAGGACTGGGAAACAAATGATAGCTTGCCTTACAAAAAACACACTGTGCTTTTGAGAAAAGAGCACTCTTCTACTCTACTGTGTTTCCTATGGGGTTTGAACAGTGAGCTTGCTCAGAACAAGAGAACTGTGCTTCCTACACACACGGCCATATCTAGTTCAATTCTGCTTAGGAACCTGAGAAGAACAGTAGATCTTCTTCAGTCCAATACACTGTAGTTGCTGCGAACAGACGCCAGTGCTATTGGTCCTGTGTGTGGCAATGTCAGCACAATAGTGACTATTTTTACCATAAAACAACTCTTGCTCGTAGGACAGACACTGCATGTGATTCCACTCCATTTAGGACTGGGAAACAAACGCTAGCTCGCCTTACAAGAAACACACTCTGCTTTAGAGAAAAGAGCACTCTTCTACTCTACTGTGTTTCCTATGGCTTCCAAACAGTGAGCTTGCTCAGAACAAAAGTACTGTGCTTCCTACACACAAGGACCATATGTAGTTCAACTCTGCTTAGGAAACTGACAAGAACGGGTAGCTCCTATTCAGTCCAATACACTGTACTTGCTGGGAAAAGACGCGAGTGCTATTTGCACTGTGTATGGAAATGGGAGCGCAATAGTGACTTTCCTTACCAGAAAACAACTCTTGTTCGTAGGACCAGAAACTGCATGTGATTCAACTCCATTTAGGACCAGGAAACAAACGCTAGCTCGCCTTACAAGAAACACACTCTGCTTTTGAGAAAAGAGCACTCTTCTACTCTACTGTGTTTCCTATAGGGCCAGAACAGTGAGCTTGCTCAGAACATAAGAACTGTGCTTTCTACACACACGGTCCTTATCTAGTTCAACTCTGCTTAGGAAACTGACAAGAACAGTAGCTCCTCTTCAGTCCGATACACTGTACTTGCTGGGAACAGACGCGAGTGCTATTTGCACTGTGTATGGCAATCGGAGCGCAATAGTTACTTTCCTTACCAGAAAACAACTCTTGCTCGTAGGACCAGAAATTGCATGTGATTCAACTGCATTTAGGACTGGGAAACAAAGGCTAGCTCGCCTTACAATAAACACACTCTGCTTTTGAGAAAAGAGCACTCTTCTACTCTACTGTGTTTCCTAGGGCTCCGAAAAGTGATCTTGCTCAGAACAAAAGCACTGTGCTTCCTACACACACGGCCATATCTAGTTCAATTCTGCTTAGGAACCTGACAAGTACAGTAGATTCTCTTCAGTCCAATACACTGTACTTGCTGGGAACAGACGCCAGTGCTATTTGTCCTGTGTATGGCAATGGCAGCGCAATAGTGTCTATTCTTACCATAAAACAACTCTTGCTCGTAGAACCAGAAACTGCATGTGATTCCACTCCATTTAGGACTGGGAAAGAAACGCTAGCTTGCCTTACAAGAAACACACTCTGCTTTTGAGAAAAGAGCACTCTTCTACTCTATGGTGTTTCCTATGGGGTCCAAACAGTGAGCTTGCTCAGAACAAAAGAACTGTGCTTCCCACACACATGGACCATATCTAGTTCAACTCTGCTTAGGAAACTGACAAGAGCAGTAGCTCCTCTTCAGTCCAATACACTGTACTTGCTGGGAACAGACGCGAGTGCTATTTGCACTGTGTATGGCATTTGGAGCGCAATAGTGACTCTTCTTACCAGAAAACAACTCTTGCTCGTAGGACCAAAAACTGTCTGTGACTCAACTCCATTTAGGACTGGGAAACAAACGCGAGCTCGCCTTACAAGAAACACACTCTGCTTTAGAGAAAAGAGCACTCTTCTACTCTACTGTGTTTCCTATAGGGCCAGAAAAGTGAGCTTGCTCAGAACAAAAGAACTGTGCTTCCTACACACACGGGCCATATCTAGTTCAACTCTGCTTAGGAAACTGACAAGAACAGTAGCTCCTCTTCAGTCCGATACACTGTACTTGCTGAGAACAGATGCGAGTGCTATTTGCACTGTGAATGGCAATTGGAGCACAATAGTGACTCGTCTTACCAGAAAACAACTCTTGCTCGTAGGACAAAAAACTGCATGTGACTCAACTCCATTTAGGACTGGGAAACAAACTCTAGCTCGCCTTACAAGAAACACACTCTGCTTTTGAGAAAAGAGCAGTATTCTACTCTAATGTGTTTCCTATAGGGCCAGAACATTGAGCTTGCTCAGAAAAAAAGAACTGTGCTTCCTACACACACGGGCAATATCTAGTTTAACTCTGCTTAGGAAACTGACAAGAACAGTAGCTCCTCTTCAGTCCAATACACTGTACTTGCTGGGAACAGATGCCAGTGCTATTTGCACTGTGTATGGCAATGGGAGCGCAATAGTAACTTTCCTTACCAGAAAACAACTCTTGCTTGTAGGACCAGAAACTGCATGTGATTCAACTCCATTTAGGACTGGGAAACAAACGCTAGCTTGCCTTACAAGAAACACACTCTGCTTTAGAGAAAAGAGCACTCTTCTACTCTACTGTGTTTCCTATGGGGTCCAAACAGAGAGCTTGCTCAGAACAAAAGAACTGTGCTTCCTACACACACGGACCATATGTAGTTCAACTCTGCTTAGGAAACTGACAAGAACAGTAGCTCCTCTTCAGTCCAATACACTGTACTTGCTGGGAACAAACGGGAGTGCTATTTGCACTGTGTATGGATTGAGAGCGCAATAGTGACTTTCCTTACCAGAAAACAAATCTTGCTCGTAGGACAAAAAATTGCATGTGACTCAACTCCATTTAGGACTGGGAAACAAACTCTAGCTCGCCTTACAAGAAACACACTCTGCTTTTGAGAAAAGAGCAGTATTCTACTCTAATGTTTTTCCTTTGGGTTCCAAACAGTGAGCTTGCTCAGAACAAAAGAACTGTGCTTCCTACACACACGGACCATATGTAGTTCAACTCTGCTTAGGAAACTCACAAGAACAGTATCTCCTCTTCAGTCCAATACACTGTACTTTCTGGGAACAGACGCGAGTGCTATTTGCACTGTGTATGGCAATGAGATCGCAATAGTGACTTTCCTTACCAGAAAACAACTCTTGCTCGTAGGACCAGAAACTGCATGTGATTCAACACCATTTAGGACTGGCAAACAAATGCTAGCTCGCCTTACAAGAAACGCATTCTGCTTTTGAGAAAAGAGCACTCTTCTACTCTACTGTGTTTCCTATGGGGTCCAAAGAGTGACCTTGCTCAGAACAAAAGAACTGTGCTTTTTACACACATGGACCATATCTAGCTCAACTCTGCTTATGAAACTGACAAGAACAGCAGCTCCTCTTCAGTCCAATACACTGTAATTGCTGGGAACAGACGCGAGTGCTATTTGCCCTGTGTATGGCAATGACATCGCAATAGTGACTTTTTTTACCAGAAAACAAATCTTGCTCGTAGGAACACAAACTGAATGTGATTCAACGCCATTTAGGACTGGCAAACAAATGCTAGCTCGCCTTACATGAAACACTCTCTGCTTTTGAGAAAAGAGCACTCTTCTACTCTACTGTGTTTCCTATGGGGTCCAAACAGTGAGCTTGCTCAGAACAAAGAACTGTGCTTCCTACACACATGGACCATATCTAGTTCAACTCTGCTTAGGAAACTGACAAGAACAGTAGCTCCTCTTCAGTACGATACACTGTACTTGCTGGGAAGAGACGCAAGTGCTATTTGCACTGTGTATGGCAATGGGAGCGCAATAGTGACTTTCCTTACCAGAAAACAACTCTTGCTCGTAGGACCAGAAACTGCATGTGATTCAACTCCGTTTAGGACTGGGAAACAAATGCTAGCTCGCCTTACATGAAACACTCTCTGCTTTTGAGAAAAGAGCACTCTTCTACTCTACTGTGTTTCCTATGGTGTCCAAACAGTGAGCTTGCTCAGAACAAAGAACTGTGCTTCCTACACACATGGACCATATCTAGTTCAACTCTGCTTAGGAAACTGACAAGAACAGTAGCTCCTCTTCAGTCTGATACACTGTACTTGCTGGGAACAGACGCGAGTGCTATTTGCACTGTGTATGGCAAAGGGAGCACAATAGTGACTTTCCTTACAAGAAAACAACTCTTGATCGTAGGACCAGAAACTGCATGTGATTCAACTCCATTTAGGACTGGGAAACAAATGATAGCTTGCCTTACAAAAAACACACTGTGCTTTTGAGAAAAGAGCACTCTTCTACTCTACTGTGTTTCCTATGGGGTTCGAACAGTGAGCTTGCTCAGAACAAGAGAACTGTGCTTCCTACACACACGGCCATATCTAGTTCAATTCTGCTTAGGAACCTGACAAGAACAGTAGATCTTCTTCAGTCCAATACACTGTACTTGCTGCGAACAGACGCCAGTGCTATTGGTCCTGTGTGTGGCAATGTCAGCACAATAGTGACTATTTTTACCATAAAACAACTCTTGCTCGTAGGACAGAAACTGCATGTGATTCCACTCCATTTAGGACTGGGAAACAAACGCTAGCTCGCCTTACAAGAAACACACTCTGCTTTAGAGAAAAGAGCACTCTTCTACTCTACTGTGTTTTCTATGGGGTCCAAACAGTGAGCTTGCTCAGAACAAAAGTACTGTGCTTCCTACACACAAGGACCATATGTAGTTCAACTCTGCTTAGGAAACTGACAAGAACGGGTAGCTCCTATTCAGTCCAATACACTGTACTTGCTGGGAAAAGACGCGAGTGCTATTTGCACTGTGTATGGAAATGGGAGCGCAATAGTGACTTTCCTTACCAGAAAACAACTCTTGTTCGTAGGACCAGAAACTGCATGTGATTCAACTCCATTTAGGACCAGGAAACAAACGCTAGCTCGCCTTACAAGAAACACACTCTGCTTTTGAGAAAAGAGCACTCTTCTACTCTACTGTGTTTCCTATAGGGCCAGAACAGTGAGCTTGCTCAGAACATAAGAACTGTGCTTTCTACACACACGGTCCTTATCTAGTTCAACTCTGCTTAGGAAACTGACAAGAACAGTAGCTCCTCTTCAGTCCGATACACTGTACTTGCTGGGAACAGACGCGAGTGCTATTTGCACTGTGTATGGCAATCGGAGCGCAATAGTTACTTTCCTTACCAGAAAACAACTCTTGCTCATAGGACCAGAAATTGCATGTGATTCAACTGCATTTAGGACTGGGAAACAAACGCTAGCTCGCCTTACAATAAACACACTCTGCTTTTGAGAAAAGAGCACTCTTCTACTCTACTGTGTTTCCTAGGGCTCCGAAAAGTGATCTTGCTCAGAACAAAAGCACTGTGCTTCCTACACACACGGCCATATCTAGTTCAATTCTGCTTAGGATCCTGACAAGAACAGTAGATTCTCTTCAGTCCAATACACTGTACTTGCTGGGAACAGACGCCAGTGCTATTTGTCCTGTGTATGGCAATGGCAGCGCAATAGTGTCTATTCTTACCATAAAACAACTCTTGCTCGTAGAACCAGAAACTGCATGTGATTCCACTCCATTTAGGACTGGGAAAGAAACGCTAGCTCGCCTTACAAGAAACACACTCTGCTTTTGAGAAAAGAGCACTCTTCTACTCTATGGTGTTTCCTATGGGGTCCAAACAGTGAGCTTGCTCAGAACAAAAGAACTGTGCTTCCTACACACATGGACCATATCTAGTTCAACTCTGCTTAGGAAACTGACAAGAGCAGTAGCTCCTCTTCAGTCCAATACACTGTACTTGCTGGGAACAGACGCGAGTGCTATTTGCACTGTGTATGGCATTTGGAGCGCAATAGTGACTCTTCTTACCAGAAAACAACTCTTGCTCGTAGGACCAAAAACTGTCTGTGACTCAACTCCATTTAGGACTGGGAAACAAACGCGAGCTCGCCTTACAAGAAACACACTCTGCTTTAGAGAAAAGAGCACTCTTCTACTCTACTGTGTTTCCTATAGGGCCAGAAAAGTGAGCTTGCTCAGAACAAAAGAACTGTGCTTCCTACACACACGGGCCATATCTAGTTCAACTCTGCTTAGGAAACTGACAAGAACAGTAGCTCCTCTTCAGTCCGATACACTGTACTTGCTGAGAACAGATGCGAGTGCTATTTGCACTGTGAATGGCAATTGGAGCACAATAGTGACTCGTCTTACCAGAAAACAACTCTTGCTCGTAGGACAAAAAACTGCATGTGACTCAACTCCATTTAGGACTTGGAAACAAACTCTAGCTCGCCTTACAAGAAACACACTCTGCTTTTGAGAAAAGAGCAGTATTCTACTCTAATGTGTTTCCTATAGGGCCAGAACATTGAGCTTGCTCAGAAAAAAAGAACTGTGCTTCCTACACACACGGGCAATATCTAGTTCAACTCTGCTTAGGAAACTGACAAGAACAGTAGCTCCTCTTCAGTCCAATACACTGTACTTGCTGGGAACAGATGCCAGTGCTATTTGCACTGTGTATGGCAATGGGAGCGCAATAGTAACTTTCCTTACCAGAAAACAACTCTTGCTTGTAGGACCAGAAACTGCATGTGATTCAACTCCATTTAGGACTGGGAAACAAACTCTAGCTCGCCTTACAAGAAACACACTCTGCTTTTGAGAAAAGAGCAGTATTCTACTCTAATGTTTTTCCTATGGGGTCCAAACAGTGAGCTTGCTCAGAACAAAAGAACTGTGCTTCCTACACACACGGACCATATGTAGTTCAACTCTGCTTAGGAAACTCACAAGAACAGTATCTCCTCTTCAGTCCAATACACTGTACTTGCTGGGAAGAGACGCGAGTGCTATTTGCACTGTGTATGGCATTTGGAGCGCAATAGTGACTTTCCTTACCAGAAAACAACTCTTGCTCGTAGGACCAGAAACTGCATGTGATTCAACGCCATTTAGGACTGGGAAACAAATGCTAGCTCGCCTTACAAGAAACGCATTCTGCTTTTGAGAAAAGAGCACTCTTCTACTCTACTGTGTTTCCTATGGGGTCCAAAGAGTGAACTTGCTCAGAACAAAAGAACTCTGCTTCCTACACACAAGGACCATATGTAGTTCAACTCTGCTTAGGAAACTGACAAGAACAGTAGCTCCTATTCAGTCCAATACACTGTACTTGCTGGGAAAAGACGCGAGTGCTATTTGCCCTGTGTATGGCAGTGGGAGCGCAATAGTGACTTTCCTTACCAGAAAACAACTCTTGTTCGTAGGACCAGAAACTGCATGTGATTCAACTCCATTTAGGACTGGGAAACAAACGCTAGCTCGCCTTACAAGAAACACATTCTGCTTTTGAGAAAAGAGCGCTCTTCTACTCTACTGTGTTTCCTATGGCGTCCAAACAGTGAGCTTGCTCAGAACAAAAGAACTGTGCTTCCTACACACAAGGAACATATGTAGTTCAACTCTGCTTAGGAAACTGACAAGAACAGTAGCTCCTATTCAGTCCAATACACTGTACTTGCTGGGAAGAGACGCGAGTGCTATTTGCACTGTGTATGGCATTTGGAGCGCAATAGTGACTCTTCTTACCAGAAAACAACTCTTGCTCGTAGGACCAAAAACTGTCTGTGACTCAACTCCAATTAGGACTGGGAAACAAACGTGAGCTCGCCTTACAAGAAACACACTCTGCTTTAGAGAAAAGAGCACTCTTCTACTCTCCTCTGTTTCCTATAGGGCCAGAACAGTGAGCTTGCGCAGAACAAAAGAACTGTGCTTCCTACACACACGGGCCATATCTAGTTCAACTCTGCTTAGGAAACTGACAAGAACAGTAGCTCCTCTTCAGTCCGATACACTGTACTTGCTGAGAACAGACGCGAGTGCTATTTGAACTGTGAATGGCAATTGGAGCACAATAGTGACTCGTCTTACCAGAAAACAACTCTTGCTCGTAGGACAAAAAACTGCATGTGACTCAACTCCATTTACGACTATGAAACAAACTCTAGCTCGCCTTACAAGAAACACACTCTGCTTTTGAGAAAAGAGCACTCTTCTACTCTACTGTGTTTCCTCTAGGGCCAGAACAGTGAGCTTGCTCAGAACAAATGAACTGTGCTTCCTAGACACACGGGCCATATCTAGTTCAACTCTGCTTAGGAAACTGAGAAGAACAGTAGCTCCTCTTCAGTCCAATACACTGTACTTGCTGGGAACAGATGCCAGTGCTATTTGCACTGTGTATGGCAATGGGAGCACAATAGTGACTTTCCTTACCAGAAAACAACTCTTGCTCGTAGGGCCAGAACCTGCATGTGATTCAACTCCATTTAGGACTGGGAAACAAACGCTAGCTCGCCTTACAAGAAACACACTCTGCTTTAGAGAAAAGAGCACTCTTCTACTCTACTGTGTTTTCCATTGGGTCCAAACAGTGAGCTTGCTCAGAACAAAAGAACTATGCTTCCTACACACACGGACCATATGTAGTTCAACTCTGCTTAGGAAACTGACAAGAACAGTAGCTCCTCTTCAGTCCGATACACTGTACTTGCTGGGAACAGACGCGAGTGCTATTTGCACTGTGTATGGCATTTGGAGCGCAATAGTGACTCTACTTACCAGAAAACAACTCTTGCTCATAGGACCAAAAACTGTCTGTGACTCAACTCCATTTAGGACTAGGAAACAAACGTGAGCTTGCCTTACAAGAAACACACTCTGCTTTATAGAAAAGAGCACTCTTCTACTCTACTGTGTTTCCTATAGGGCCAGAACAGTGAGCTTGCTCAGAACATAATAACTGTGCTTCCTAAAAACACGGGCCATATCTAGTTCAACTCTGCTTAGGAAACAGACAAGAACAGTAGCTCCTCTTCAGTCCGATACACTGTACTTGCTGGGAACAGATGCGAGTGCTATTTGCACTGTGTATGCCAAAGGGAGCGCAATAGTGACTTTCCTTACCAGAAAACAACTCTTGCTCGTAGGACCAGAAACTGCATGTGATTCAACTCCATTTAGGACTGGGAAACAAACGATAGCTTGCCTTACAAAAAACACACTCTGCTTTTGAGAAAAGAGCACTCTTCTACTCTACTGTGTTTCCTTTTGGGTCCGAACAGTGAGCTTGCTCAGAACAAAAGAACTGTGCTTCCTACACACACGGCCATATCTAGTTCAATTCTGCTTAGGAACCTGACAAGAACAGTAGATCCTCTTCAGTCCAATACACTGTAGTTGCTGCGAACAGATGCCAGTGCTATTTGTCCTGTATATGGCAATGGCAGCGCAATAGTGAATCTTCTTACCAGAAAACAACTCTTGCTCATAGGACCAAAAACTGCATGTGATTCAAATCCATTTAGGACTGGGAAACAAACGCGAGCTCGCCTAACAAGAAACACACTCTGCTTTAAAGAAAAGAGCACTCTTCTACTCTACTGTTTTTCCTGTAGGGCCAGAACAGTGAGTTTGCTCAGAACATAATAACTGTGCTTCCTAAACACACGGGCCATATCTAGTTCAACTCTGCTTAGGAAACTGACAAGAACTGTAGCTCCTCTTCACTCCGATACACTGTACTTGCTGGGAACAGACGCGAGTGCTATTTGCACTGTGTATGGCAAAGGGAGCACAATAGTGACTTTCCTTACCAGAAAACAACTCTTGCTCATAGGACCAGAAACTGCATGTGATTCAACTCCATTTAGGACTGGGAAACAAACGATAGCTTGCCTTACAAAAAACACACTCTGCTTTTGAGAAAAGGGCACTCTTCTACTCTACTGTGTTTTCTATGGGGTCCAAACAGTGAGCTTGCTCAGAACAAAAGAACTGTGCTTCCTACACACACGGACCATATGTAGTTCAACTCTGCTTAGGAAACTGACAAGAACAGTAGCTCCTCTTCAGTCCGATACACTGTACTTGCTGGGAACAGACGCGAGTGCTATTTGCACTGTGTATGGCAATGGGAGCGCAATAGTGACTTTCCTTACCAGAAAACAACTCTTGCTCGTAGGACCAGAAACTGCATGTGATTCAACTCCCTTTAGGACTGGGAAACAAATGCTAGCTCGCCTTACATGAAACACTCTCTGCTTTTGAGAAAAGAGCACTCTTCTACTCTACTGTGTTTCCTATGGGGTCCAAACAGTGAGCTTGCTCAGAACAAAGAACTGTGCTTCCTACACACATGGACCATATCTAGTTCAACTCTGCTTAGGAAACTGACAAGAACAGTAGCTCCTCTTCAGTCCGATACACTGTACTTTCTGGGAAGAGACGCGAGTGCTATTTGCACTGTGTATGGTAAAGGGAGCACAATAGTGACTTTCCTTACCAGAAAACAACTCTTGATCGTAGGACCAGAAACTGCATGTGATTCAACTCCATTTAGGACTGGGAAACAAATGATAGCTTGCCTTACAAAAAACACACTGTGCTTTTGAGAAAAGAGCACTCTTCTACTCTACTGTGTTTCCTATGGGGTTCAAACAGTGAGCTTGCTCAGAACAAGAGAACTGTGCTTCCTACACACACGGCCATATCTAGTTCAATTCTGCTTAGGAACCTGACAAGAACAGTACATCCTCTTCAGTCCAATACACTGTACTTGCTGCGAACAGACGCCAGTGCTATTGGTCCTGTGTGTGGCAATGTCAGCACAATAGTGACTATTTTTACCATAAAACAACTCTTGCTCGTAGGAGAGAAACTGCATGTGATTCCACTCCATTTAGGACTGGGAAACAAACGCTAGCTCGCCTTACCAGAAACACACTCTGCTTTAGAGAAAAGAGCACTCTTCTACTCTACTGTGTTTCCTATGGGGTCCAAAGAGTGAGCTTGCTCAGAACAAAAGAACTCTGCTTCCTACACCCAAGGACCATATGTAGTTCAACTCTGCTTAGGAAACTGACAAGAACAGTAGCTCCTATTCAGTCCAATACACTGTACTTGCTGGGAAAAGACGCGAGTGCGATTTGCCCTGTGTATGGCAGTGGGAGCGCAATAGTGACTTTCCTTACCAGAAAATAACTCTTGTTCGTAGGACCAGAAACTGCATGTGATTCAACTCCATTTAGGACTGGGAAACAAACGCTAGCTCGCCTTACAAGAAACACACTCTGCTTTAGAGAAAAGAGCGCTCTTCTACTCTACTGTGTTTCCTATGGCGTCCAAACAGTGAGCTTGCTCAGAACAAAAGAACTGTGCTTCCTACACACAAGGAACATATGTAGTTCAACTCTGCTTAGGAAACTGACAAGAACAGTAGCTCCTATTCAGTCCAATACACTGTACTTGCTGGGAAGAGACGCGAGTGCTATTTGCACTGTGTATGGCATTTGGAGCGCAATAGTGACTCTTCTTACCAGAAAACAACTCTTGCTCGTAGGACCAAAAACTGTCTGTGACTCAACTCCAATTAGGACTGGGAAACAAACGCTAGCTCGCCTTACAAGAAACACACTCTGCTTTAGAGAAAAGAGCACTCTTCTACTCTACTGTGTTTCCTATAGGGCCAGAACAGTGAGCTTGCTCAGAACAAAAGAACTGTGCTTCCTACACACACGGGCCATATCTAGTTCAACTCTGCTTAGGAAACTGACAAGAACAGTAGCTCCTCTTCAGTCCGATACACTGTACTTGCTGAGAACAGACGCGAGTGCTATTTGAACTGTGAATGGCAATTGGAGCACAATAGTGACTCGTCTTACCAGAAAACAACTCTTGCTCGTAGGACAAAAAACTGCATGTGACTCAACTCCATTTAGGACTGGGAAACAAACTCTAGCTCGCCTTACAAGAAACACACTCTGCTTTTGAGAAAAGAGCACTCTTCTACTCTACTGTGTTTCCTATAGGGCCAGAACAGTGAGCTTGCTCAGAACAAATGAACTGTGCTTCCTAGACACACGGGCCATATCTAGTTCAACTCTGCTTAGGAAACTGAGAAGAACAGCAGCTCCTCTTCAGTCCAATACACTGTACTTGCTGGGAACAGATGCCAGTGCTATTTGCACTGTGTATGGCAATGGGAGCGCAATAGTGACTTTCCTTACCAGAAAACAACTCTTGCTCGTAGGACCAGAAACTGCATGTGATTCAACTCCCTTTAGGACTGGGAAACAAATGCTAGCTCGCCTTACATGAAACACTCTCTGCTTTTGAGAAAAGAGCACTCTTCTACTCTACTGTGTTTCCTATGGGGTCCAAACAGTGAGCTTGCTCAGAACAAAGAACTGTGCTTCCTACACACATGGAACATATCTAGTTCAACTCTGCTTAGGAAACTGACAAGAACAGTAGCTCCTCTTCAGTCCGATACACTGTACTTTCTGGGAAGAGACGCGAGTGCTATTTGCACTGTGTATGGCAAAGGGAGCACAATAGTGACTTTCCTTACCAGAAAACAACTCTTGATCGTAGGACCAGAAACTGCATGTGATTCAACTCCATTTAGGACTGGGAAACAAATGATAGCTTGCCTTACAAAAAACACACTGTGCTTTTGAGAAAAGAGCACTCTTCTACTCTACTGTGTTTCCTATGGGGTTCAAACAGTGAGCTTGCTCAGAACAAAAGAACTGTGCTTCCTACACACACGGACCATATGTAGTTCAACTCTGCTTAGGAAACTGACAAGAACAGTAGCTCCTCGTCAGTCCGATACACTGTACTTGCTGGGAACAGACGCGAGTGCTATTTGCACTGTGTATGGCATTTGGAGCGCAATAGTGACTCTTCTTAACAGAAAACAACTCTTGCTCGTAGGACCAAAAACTGTCTGTGATTCAACTCCATTTAGGACTGGGAAACAAATGATGGCTTGCCTTACAAAAAACACACTCTGCTTTTGAGAAAAGAGCACTCTTCTACTCTACTGTGTTTCCTTTTGGGTCCGAACAGTGAGCTTGCTCAGAACAAAAGAACTGTGCTTCCTACACACACGGCCATAACTAGTTCAATTCTGCTTAGGAACCTGACAAGAACAGTAGATCCTCTTCAGTCCAATACACTGTAGTTGCTGCGAACAGATGCCAGTGCTATTTGTCCTGTATATGGCAATGGCAGCGCAATAGTGAATCTTCTTAACAGAAAATAACTCTTGCTCATAGGACCAAAAACTGCATGTGATTCAAATCCATTTAGGACTGGGAAACAAACGCGAGCTCGCCTAATAAGAAACACACTCTGCTTTAAAGAAAAGAGCACTCTTCTACTCTACTGTTTTTCCTGTAGGGCCAGAACAGTGAGTTTGCTCAGAACATAATAACTGTGCTTCCTAAACACACGGGCCATATCTAGTTCAACTCTGCTTTGGAAACTGACAAGAACTGTAGCTCCTCTTCACTCCGATACACTCTACTTGCTGGGAACAGACGCGAGTGCTATTTGCACTGTGTATGGCAAAGGGAGCACAATAGTGACTTTCCTTACCAGAAAACAAATCTTGCTCGTAGGACCAGAAACTGCGTGTGATTCAACTCCATTTAGGACTGGGAAACAAACGATAGCTTGCCTTACAAAAAACACACTCTGCTTTTGAGAAAACAGCACTCTTCTACTCTACTGTGTTTCCTTTTGGGTCCGAACAGTGAGCTTGCTCAGAACAAAAGAACTGTGCTTCCTACACACACGGCCATATCTAGTTCAATTCTACTTAGGAACGTGACAAGAACAGTAGATCCTGTTCAGTCCAATACACTGTACTTGCTGCGAACAGACGCCAGTACTATTTGTCCTGTGTATGGAAATGGCAGCACAATAGTGTCTATTCTTACCATAAAACAACTCTTGCTCGTAGGACAGAAACTGCATGTGATTCCACTCCATTTAGGACTGGGAAACAAACGCTAGCTCGCCTTACAAGAAACACACTCTGCTTTAGAGAAAAGAGCACTCTTCTACTCTACTGTGTTTCCTATGGCTTCCAAACAGTGAGCTTGCTCAAAACAAAAGTACTGTGCTTCCTACACACAAGGACCATATGTAGTTCAACTCTGCTTAGGAAGCTGACAAGAACAGTAGCTCCTATTCAGTCCAATACACTGTACTTGCTGGAAAAAGACGCCAGTGCTATTTGCACTGTGTATGGCAATGGAAGCGCAATAGTGACTTTCCTTACCAGAAAACAACTCTTGTTCGAAGGACCGGAAACTGCATGTGATTCAACTCCATTTAGGACCAGGAAACAAACGCTAGCTCGCCTTACAAGAAACACACTCTGCTTTGGAGAAAAGAGCACTCTTCTACTCTACTGTGGTTCCTATAGGGCCAGAACAGTGAGCTTGCTCAGAACATAAGAACTGTGCTTTCTACACACACGGTCCTTATCTAGTTCAACTCTGCTTAGGAAACTGACAAGAACAGTAGCTCCTCTTCAGTCCGATACACTGTACTTGCTGGGAACAGACGCGAGTGCTATTTGCACTGTGTATGGCAATGGGAGCGCAATAGTTACTTTCCTTACCAGAAAACAACTCTTGCTCGTAGGACCAGAAATTGCATGTGATTCAACTGCATTTAGGACTGGGAAACAAACGCTATCTCGCCTTACAATAAACACACTCTGCTTTTGAGAAAAGAGCACTCTTCTACTCTACTGTGTTTCCTAGGGGTCCGAAAGTGATCTTGCTCAGAACAAAAGCACTGTGCTTCCTACACACACGGCCATATCTAGTTCAATTCTGCTTAGGAACCTGACAAGAACAGTAGATTATCTTCAGTCCAATACACTGTACTTGCTGGGAACAGACGCCAGTGCTATTTGTCCTGTGTATGGCAATGGCAGCGCAATAGTGTCTATTCTTACCATAAAACAACTCTTGCTCGTAGAACCAGAAACTGCATGTGATTCCACTCCATTTAGGACTGGGAAAGAAACGCTAGCTCGCCTTACAAGAAACACACTCTGCTTTTGAGAAAAGAGCACTCTTCTACTCTATGGTGTTTCCTATGGCGTAAAAACAGAGAGCTTGCTCAGAACAAAAGAACTGTGCTTCCTACACACATGGACCATATCTAGTTCAACTCTGCTTAGGAAACTGACAAGAGCAGTAGCTCCTCTTCAGTCCAATACACTGTACTTGCTCGGAACAGACGCGAGTGCTATTTGCACTGTGTATGGCAATGGGAGCGCAATAGTGACTCTTCTTACCAGAAAACAACTCTTGCTCGTAGGACCAAAAACTGTCTGTGACTCAACTCCATTTAGGACTGGGAAACAAACGCGAGCTCGCCTTACAAGAAACACACTCTGCTTTAGAGAAAAGAGCACTCTTCTACTCTACTGTGTTTCCTATAGGGCCAGAAAAGTGAGCTTGCTCAGAACAAAAGAACTGTGCTTCCTACACACACGGGCCGTATCTAGTTCAACTCTGCTTAGGAAACTGACAAGAACAGTAGCTCCTCTTCAGTCCGATACACTGTACTTGCTGAGAACAGATGCGAGTGCTATTTGCACTGTGAATGGCAATTGGAGCACAATAGTGACTCGTCTTACCAGAAAACAACTCTTGCTCGTAGGACAAAAAACTGCATGTGACTCAACTCCATTTAGGACTGGGAAACAAACTCTACCTTGCCTTACAAGAAACACACTCTGCTTTTGAGAAAAGAGCAGTATTCTACTCTAATGTGTTTCCTATAGAGCCAGAACATTGAGCTTGCTCAGAAAAAAAGAACTGTGCTTCCTACACACACGGGCAATATCTAGTTTAACTCTGCTTAGGAAACTGAGAAGAGCAGTAGCTCCTCTTCAGTCCAATACACTGTACTTGCTGGGAACAGATGCCAGTGCTATTTGCACTGTGTATGGCAATGGGAGCGCAATAGTAACTTTCCTTACCAGAAAACAACTCTTGCTTGTAGGACCAGAAACTGCATGTGATTCAACTCCATTTAGGACTGGGAAACAAACGCTAGCTTGCCTTACAAGAAACACACTCTGCTTTAGAGAAAAGAGCACTCTTCTACTCTACTGTGTTTCCTATGGGGTCCAAACAGAGAGCTTGCTCAGAACAAAAGAACTGTGCTTCCTACACACACGGACCACATGTAGTTCAACTCTGCTTAGGAAACTGACAAGAACAGTAGCTCCTCTTCAGTCCAATACACTGTACATGCTGGGAACAAACGGGAGTGCTATTTGCACTGTGTATGGCAATGAGAGCGCAATAGTGACTTTCCTTACCAGAAAACAACTCTTGCTCATAGGACAAAAAAGTGCATGTGACTCAACTCCATTTAGGTCTGGGAAACAAACGCTAGCTCACCTTACAAGAAACACACTCTGCTTTTGAGAAAAGAGCACTCTTCTACTCTACTGTGTTTCCTATTACGTCCGAACAGTGAGCTTTCTCAGAACAAAAGAACTGTGCTTCCTACACACACAGCCATATCTAGTTCAATTCTGCTTAGGAACCTGACAAGAACAGTAGCTCCTCTTCAGTCCAATACACTGTGCTGCTGGGAACAGAAGCCAGTGCTCTTTGTCCTGTGTATGGCAATGGCAGCGCAATAGTGACTATTCTTATCATAAAACAACTCTTGCTCGTAGGACCAGAAACTGCATGTGATTCAACACCATTTAGGACTGGGAAACAAACGCTAGCTCACCTTACAAGAAACACAATCTGTATTAGAGAAAAGAGCAGTCTTCTTCTCTACTGTGTTTCCTATAGGGCCAGAACAGTGAGCTTGCTCAGAACAAAAGAACTGTGCTTCCTACACACGGGCCATATCTAGTTCAACTCTGCTTAGGAAACTGACAAGAACAGTAGCTCCTCTTCAGTCCGATTCACTGTACTTGCTGGGAACAGACGCGAGTGTTATTTGCACTGTGTATGGCAATGGGAGCACAATAGTGACTTTCCTTACCAGAAAACAACTCTTGCTCGTAGGACCAGAAACTGCATGTGATTCAACTCCGTTTAGGACTGGGAAACAAATGCTAGCTTGCCTTACATGAAACACTCTCTGCTTTTGAGAAAAGAGCACTCTTCTACTCTACTGTGTTTCCTATGGGGTCCAAACAGTGAGCTTGCTCAGAACAAAAGAACTGTGCTTTTTACACACATGGACCATATCTAGCTCAACTCTGCTTATGAAACTGACAAGAACAGCAGCTCCTCTTCAGTCCAATACACTGTAATTGCTGGGAACAGACGCGAGTGCTATTTGCCCTGTGTATGGCAATGACAGCGCAATAGTGACTTTTTTTTACCAGAAAACAACTCTTGCTCGTAGGAACACAAACTGAATGTGATTCAACGCCAATTAGAAATGGCAAACAAATGCTAGCTCGCCTTACAAGAAACACTCTCTGCTTTTTAGAAAAGAGCACTCTTCTACACTACTGTGTTTCCTATGGGGTCCAAACAGTGAGCTTGCTCAGAACAAAAGAACTGTGATTCCTACACACATCGACCATATCTAGTTCAACTCTGCTTAGGAAACTGACAAGAACAGTAGCTCCTCTTCAGGCCAATACACTGTACTTGCGGGGAAGAGACGCGAGTGCTATTTGCACTGTGTATGGGAATTGGAGCACAATAGTGACTCGTCTTACCAGAAAACAACTCTTGCTCGTAGGACAAAAAACTGCATGTGACTCAACTCCATTTAGGTCTGGGAAACAAATGCTAGCTCACCTTACAAGAAACACACTCTGCTTTTGAGAAAAGAGCACTCTTCTACTCTACTGTGTTTCCTATGACGTCCGAACAGTGAGCTTTCTCAGAACAAAAGAACTGTGCTTCCTACAAACACAGCCATATCTAGTTCAATTCTGCTTAGGAACCTGACAAGAACAGTAGCTCCTCTTCAGTCCAATACACTGTACTGCTGGGAACAGAAGCCAGTGCTCTTTGTCCTGTGTATGGCAATGGCAGCGCAATAGTGACTATTCTTATCATAAAACAACTCTTGCTCATAGGAACAGAAACTGCATGTGATTCAACTCCATTTAGGACTGGGAAACAAACGCTAGCTCACCTTACAAGAAACACAATCTGCTTTAGAGAAAAGAGCACTCTTCTACTCTACTGTGTTTCCTATAGGGCCAGAACAGTGAGCTTGCTCAGAACAAAAGAACTGTGCTTCCTACACACGGGCCATATCTAGTTCAACTCTGCTTAGGAAACTGACAAGAAAAATAGCTCCTCTTCAGTCCGATACACTGTACTTGCTGGGAACAGACGCGAGTTCTATTTGCACTGTGTATGGCAATGGGAGCGCAATAGTGACTTTCCTTACCAGAAAACAACTCTTCTTCGTAGGACCAGAAACTGCATGTGATTCAACTCCATTTAGGACTAAAAAACAAATGCTAGCTCGCCTTACAAGAACCACAATCTGCTTTTGAGAAAAGAGCACTCTTCTACTCTACTGTGTTTCCTATAGGGCCAGAACAGTGAGCTTGCACAGAACAAAAGAACTGTGCTTCCTACACACACGGGCCATATCTAGTTCAACTCTGCTTAGGAAACTGACAAGAACAGTAGCTCCTCTTCAGTCCGATACACTGTACTTGCTGAGAACAGATGCGAGTGCTATTTGCACTGTGAATGACAATTGGAGCACAATAGTGACTCGTCTTACCAGAAAACAACTCTTGCTCGTAGGACAAAAAACTGCATGTGACTCAACTCCATTTAGGACTGGGAAACAAACTCTAGTTCGCCTTACAAGAAACACACTCTGCTTTTGAGAAAAGAGCAGTATTCTACTCTAATGTGTTTCCTATAGGGCCAGAACATTGAGCTTGCTCAGAAAAAAAGAACTGTGCTTCCTACACACACGGGCAATATCTAGTTTAACTCTGCTTAGGAAACTGAGAAGAACAGTAGCTCCTCTTCAGTCCAATACACTGTACTTGCTGGGAACAGAAGCCAGTGCTATTTGCACTGTGTATGGCAATGGGAGCACAATAGTAACTTTCCTTACCAGAAAACAACTCTTGCTTGTAGGACCAGAAACTGCATGTGATTCAACTCCATTTAGGACTGGGAAACAAACGCTAGCTTGCCTTACAAGAAACACACTCTGCTTTAGAGAAAAGAGCACTCTTCTACTCTACTGTGTTTCCTATGGGGTCCAAACAGAGAGCTTGCTCAGAACAAAAGAACTGTGCTTCCTACACACACGGACCACATGTAGTTCAACTCTGCTTAGGAAACTGACAAGAACAGTAGCTCCTCTTCAGTCCAATACACTGTACTTGCTGGGAACAAACGGGAGTGCTATTTGCACTGTGTATGGCAATGAGAGCGCAATAGTGACTTTCCTTACCAGAAAACAACTCTTGCTCGTAGGACCAGAAACTGCATGTGATTCAACGCCATTTAGGACTGGGAAACAAATGCTAGCTCGCCTTACAAGAAACACACTCTGCTTTTGAGAAAAGAGCACTCTTCTACTCTACTGTGTTTCCTATGGGGTCCAAACAGTGAGCTTGCTCAGAACAAAAGAACTGTGCTTCCTACACACATGGACCATATCTAGTTCAACTCTGCTTAGGAAACTGACAAGAGCAGTAGCTCCTCTTCAGTCCAATACACTGTACTTGCTGGGAACAGACGCGAGTGCTATTAGCACTGTGTATGGCATTTGGAGCGCAATAGTGACTCTTCTTACCAGAAAACAACTCTTGCTCATAGGACCAAAAACTGTCTGTGACTCAACTCCATTTAGGACTGGGAAACAAACGCGAGCTCGCCTTACAAGAAACACACTCTGCTTTAGAGAAAAGAGCACTCTTCTACTCTACTGTTTCCTATAGGGCCAGAAAAGTGAGCTTGCTCAGAACAAAAGAACTGTGCTTCCTACACACACGGGCCGTATCTAGTTCAACTCTGCTTAGGAAACTGACAAGAACAGTAGCTCCTCTTCAGTCCGATACACTGTACTTGCTGAGAACAGATGCGAGTGCTATTTGCACTGTGAATGGCAATTGGAGCACAATAGTGACTCATCTTACCAGAAAACAACTCTTGCTCGTAGGACAAAAAACTGCATGTGACTCAACTCCATTTAGGACTGGGAAACAAACTCTAGCTTGCCTTACAAGAAACACACTCTGCTTTTGAGAAAAGAGCAGTATTCTACTCTAATGTGTTTCCTATAGGGCCAGAACATTGAGCTGGCTCAGAAAAAAAGAACTGTGCTTCCTACACACACGGGCAATATCTAGTTTAACTCTGCTTAGGAAACTGAGAAGAGCAGTAGCTCCTCTTCAGTCCAATACACTGTACTTGCTGGGAACAGATGCCAGTGCTATTTGCACTGTGTATGGCAATGGGAGCGCAATAGTAACTTTCCTTACCAGAAAACAACTCTTGCTTGTAGGACCAGAAACTGCATGTGATTCAACTCCATTTAGGACTGGGAAACAAACGCTAGCTTGCCTTACAAGAAACACACTCTGCTTTAGAGAAAAGAGCACTCTTCTACTCTACTGTGTTTCCTATGGGGTCCAAACAGAGAGCTTGCTCAGAACAAAAGAACTGTGCTTCCTACACACACGGACCACATGTAGTTCAACTCTGCTTAGGAAACTGACAAGAACAGTAGATCCTCTTCAGTCCAATACACTGTACTTGCTGGGAACAAACGGGAGTGCTATTTGCACTGTGTATGGCAATGAGAGCGCAATAGTGACTTTCCTTACCAGAAAACAACTCTTGCTCGAAGGACAAAAAAGTGCATGTGACTCAACTCCATTTAGGACTGGGAAACAAACTCTAGCTCGCCTTACAAGAAACACACTCTGCTTTTGAGAAAAGAGCAGTATTCTTCTCTAATGTGTTTCCTATGGGGTCCAAACAGTGAGCTTGCTCAGAACAAAAGAACTGTGCTTCCTACACACACGGACCATATGTAGTTCAACTCTGCTTAGGAAACTGACAAGAACAGTATCTCCTCTTCAGTCCAATACACTGTACTTTCTGGGAACAGACGCGAGTGCTATTTGCACTGTGTATGGCAATGAGATCGCAATAGTGACTTTCCTTACCAGAAAACAACTCTTGCTTGTAGGACCAGAAACTGCATGTGATTCAACTCCGTTTAGGACTGGGAAACAAATGCTAGCTTGCCTTACATGAAACACTCTCTGCTTATGAGAAAAGAGCACTCTTCTACTCTACTGTGTTTCCTATGGGGTCCAAACAGTGAGCTTGCTCAGAACAAAAGAACTGTGCTTTTTACACACATGGACCATATCTAGCTCAACTCTGCTTATGAAACTGACAAGAACAGCAGCTCCTCTTCAGTCCAATACACTGTAATTGCTGGGAACAGATGCGAGTGCTATTTGCCCTGTGTATGGCAATGACAGCGCAATAGTGACTTTTTTTTACCAGAAAACAACTCTTGCTCGTAGGAACACAAACTGAATGTGATTCAACGCCAATTAGAAATGGCAAACAAATGCTAGCTCGCCTTACAAGAAACACTCTCTGCTTTTTAGAAAAGAGCACTCTTCTACTCTACTGTGTTTCCTATGGGGTCCAAACAGTGAGCTTGCTCAGAACAAAAGAACTGTGCTTCCTACACACATCGACCATATCTAGTTCAACTCTGCTTAGGAAACTGACAAGAACAGTAGCTCCTCTTCAGGCCAATACACTGTACTTGCGGGGAAGAGACGCGAGTGCTATTTGCACTGTGTATGGGAATTGGAGCACAATAGTGACTCGTCTTACCAGAAAACAACTCTTGCTCGTAGGACAAAAAACTGCATGTGACTCAACTCCATTTAGGTCTGGGAAACAAACGCTAGCTCACCTTACAAGAAACACACTCTGCTTTTGAGAAAAGAGCACTCTTCTACTCTACTGTGTTTCCTATGACGTCCGAACAGTGAGCTTTCTCAGAACAAAAGAACTGTGCTTCCTACAAACACAGCCATATCTAGTTCAATTCTGCTTAGGAACCTGACAAGAACAGTAGCTCCTCTTCAGTCCAATACACTGTACTGCTGGGAACAGAAGCCAGTGCTCTTTGTCCTGTGTATGGCAATGGCAGCGCAATAGTGACTATTCTTATCATAAAACAACTCTTGCTCATAGGACCAGAAACTGCATGTGATTCAACTCCATTTAGGACTGGGAAACAAACGCTAGCTCACCTTACAAGAAACACAATCTGCTTTAGAGAAAAGAGCACTCTTCTACTCTACTGTGTTTCCTATAGGGCCAGAACAGTGAGCTTGCTCAGAACAAAAGAACTGTGCTTCCTACACACGGGCCATATCTAGTTCAACTCTGCTTAGGAAACTGACAAGAACAATAGCTCCTCTTCAGTCCGATACACTGTACTTGCTGGGAACAGACGCGAGTTCTATTTGCACTGTGTATGGAAATGGGAGCGCCAATAGTGACTTTCCTTACCAGAAAACAACTCTTCTTCGTAGGACCAGAAACTGCATGTGATTCAACTCCATTTAGGACTAAAAAAACAAACACTAGCTCGCCTTACAAGAACCACAATCTGCTTTTGAGAAAAGAGCACTCTTCTACTCTACTGTGTTTCCTATAGGGCCAGAACAGTGAGCTTGCTCAGAACATAAGAAACTGTGCTTTCTACACAAAGGCGTCCCTTATCTAGTTCAACACTGCTTAGGAAACTGACAAGAACAGTAGCTCCTCTTCAGTCTGATACAATGTACTTGCTCGGGAACAGACGCGAGTGCTATTTGCACTGTGTGTATGGCAAATGGGAGCGCAATAGTTACTTTCCTTACCAGAAAACAACTCTTCGCTCGTAGGACCAGAAATTGCATGTGATTCAACTCCATTTAGGACTGGGAAACAAACGCTAGCTCGCCTTACAAGAAACACACTCTGCTTTAGAGAAAAGAGCACTCTTCTACTCTACTGTGTTTCCTATAGGGCCAGAACAGTGAGCTTGCTCAGAACAAAAGAACTGTGCTTCCTACACACAAAGGGGCCATATCTAGTTTAACTCTGCTTAGGAAACTGACAAGAACAGTAGCTCCTCTTCAGTCCGATACACTGTACTTGCTGAGAATAGATGCGAGTGCTATTTGCACTGTGAATGAAAATTGGAGCACAATAGTGACTCGTCTTACCAGAAGACAACTCTTGCTCGTAGGACCAAAAAACTGCATGTGACTCAACTCCATTTAGGACTGGGAAACAAACTCCAGCTCGCCTTACAAGAAACACACTCTGCTTTGAGAAAAGAGCAGTATTCTACTCTAATGTGTTTCCTATAGGGCCAGAACATTGAGCTTGCTCAGAAAAAAAGAACTGTGCCTTCCTACACACACGGGGCAATATCTAGTTTAACTCTGCTTAGGAAAACTGAGAAGAACAGTAGCTCCTCTTCAGTCCAATACACTGTACTTGCTGGGAACAGATGCCAGTGCTATTTGCACTGTGTATGGCAATGGTGAGCGCAATAGTAACTTTCCTTACCAGAAAACAACTCTTGCTTGTAGGACCAGAAACTGCATGTGATTCAACTCCATTTAGGACTGGGAAAGAAACGCTACCTTGCCTTACAAGAAACACACTCTACTCCAGAGAACAAGAGCACTCTTCTACTCTACTGTGTTTCCTATGGGGTCCAAACAGAGAGCTTTCTCAGAACAAAAGAACTGTGCTTCCTACAAACACAGCCATATCTAGTTCAATTCTGCTTAGGAACCTGACAAGAACAGTAGCTCCTCTTCAGTCCAATACACTGTACTGCTGGGAACAGAAGCCAGTGCTCTTTTGTCCTGTGTATGGGCAAATGGCAGCGCAAATAGTGACTATTCTTATCATAAAACAACTCTTGCTCAATAGGACCAGAAACTGCATGTGATTCAACTCCATTTAGGACTGGGAAAGAAACGCTAGCTCACCTTACAAGAAACACAATCTGCTTTAGAGAAAAGAGCACTCTTCTACTCTACTGTGTTTCCTATAGGGCCAGAACAGTGAGCTTGCTCAGAACAAAAGAACTGAGCTTCCTACACACGGGCCCATATCTAGTTTCAACTCTGCTTAGGAAAACTGACAAGAACAGTAGCTCCTCTTCTGTCTGATACACTGTACTTGCTGGGAACAGACGCGAGTGCTATTTGCACTGTGCTATGGCAATGGGGAGCGCAATAGTTACTTTCCTTACCAGAAAACAACTCTTGCTCGTAGGACCAGAAATTGCAAGTGAATCAACTCCATTTAGGACTGGGAAACAAACGCTAAGCTTGCCTTACAAGAAACACACTCTGCTTTAGAGAAAAGAGGCACTCTTCTACTCTATTGTGTTTCCTAAAGGCCAGAAAAGTGAGCTTGCTCAGAACAAAAGAACTGTGCTTCCTACACACACGGGCCATATCTAGTTCAACTCTGCTTAGGAAACTGACAAGAACAGTAGCTCCTCTTCAGTCCGATACACTGTACTTGCTGAGAACAGATGCGAGTGCTATTTGCACTGTGAATGGCAATTGGAGCACAATAGTGACTCGTCTTACCAGAAAACAACTCTTGCTCGTAGGACAAAAAACTGCATGTGACTCAACTCCATTTAGGACTGGGAAACAAACTCTAGCTCGCCTTACAAGAAACACACTCTGCTTTTGAGAAAAGAGCAGTATTCTACTCTAATGTGTTTCCTATATGGCCAGAACATTGAGCCTGCTGAGAAAAAAAGAACTGTGCTTCCCTACACACAAGGGCAATATCTAGTTTAACTCTGCTTAGGGAACTGAGAAGAACAGTAGCTCCTCTTCAGTCCAATACACTGTACTTGCTGGGAACAGATGCCAGTGCTATTTGCACTGTGTATGGCAATGGGAGCACAATAGTAACTTTCTCTTACCAGAAAACAACTCTTGCTTGTAGGACCAAAAACTGCATGTGATTCAACTCCATTTAGGACTGGGAAACAAACGCTAGCTTGCCTTACAAGAAACACACTCTGCTTTAGAGAAAAGAGCACTCTTCTACTCTACTGTGTTTCCTATGGGGTCCAAACAGAGAGCTTGCTCATAACAAAAGAACTGTGCTTCCTACACACACGGACCATATGTAGTTCAACTCTGCTTAGGAAACTGACAAGAACAGTAGCTCCTCTTCAGTCCAATACACTGTACTTGCTGGGAACAAACGGGAGTGCTATTTGCACTGTGTATGGCAATGAGAGCGCAATAGTGACTTTCCTTACCAGAAAACAAACTCTTGCTCGTAAGGACCAGAAACTGCATGTGATTCAACGCCATTTAGGACTGGGAAACAAATGCTAGCTCGCCTTACAAGAAACGGACTCTGATTTTGAGAAAAGAGCACTCTTCTACTCTACTGTGTTTCCTATGGGGTCCAAACAGTGAGCTTGCTCAGAACAAAAGAACTGTGCTTTTTACACACATGGACCATATCTAGCTCAACTCTGCTTATGAAACTGACAAGAACAGCAGCTCCTCTTCAGTCCAATACACTGTAATTGCTGGGAACAGACGCGAGTGCTATTTGCCCTGTGTATGGCAATGACAGCACAATAGTGACTTTTTTTACCAGAAAACAACTCTTGCTCGTGGGAACACAAACTGAATGTGATTCAACGCCATTTAGGACTGGCAAACAAATGCTAGCTCGCCTTACAAGAAACACCCTCTGCTTTTTAGAAAAGAGCACTCTTCTACTCTACTGTGTTTCCTATGGGGTCCAAACAGTGAGCTTGCTCAGAACAAAAGAACTGTGCTTCCTACACACATCGACCATATCTAGTTCAACTCTGCTTAGGAAACTGACAAGAACAGTAGCTCCTCTTCAGTCCGATACACTGTACTTGCTGAGAACAGACGCGAGTGCTATTTTCACTGTGTATGGCAATGGGAGCGCAATAGTGACTTTCCTTACCAGAAAACAACTCTTGCTCATAGGACCAGAAACTGCATGTGATTCAACTCTGTTTAGGACTGGGAAACAAATGCTAGCTCGCCTTACATGAAACACTCTCTGCTTTTGAGAAAAGAGCACTCATCTACTCTACTGTGTTTCCTATGGGGTCCAAACAGTGAGCTTGCTCAGAACAAAGAACTGTGCTTCCTACACACATGGACCATATCTAGTTCAACTCTGCTTAGGAAACTGACAAGAACAGTAGCTCCTCTTCAGTCCCATACACTGTACTTGCTGGGAACAGACGTGAGTGCTATTTGCACTGTGTATAGCAATGGGAGCGCAATAGTTACTTTCCTTACCAGAAAACAACTCTTGCTCGTAGGACCAGAAATTGCATGTGATTCAACTCCATTTAGGACTGGGAAACAAACGCTAGCTCGCCTTACAAGAAACACACTCTGCTTTAGAGAAAAGAGCACTCTTCTACTCTACTGTGTTTTCTATGGGGTCCAAACAGTGAGCTTGCTCAGAACAAAAGAACTGTGCTTCCTACACACACGGACCATATGTAGTTCAACTCTGCTTAGGAAACTGACAAGAACAGTAGCTCCTCTTCAGTCCAATACACTGTACTTGCTGGGAACAGACGCGAGTGCTATTTGCACTGTGTATGGCATTTGGAGCGCAATAGTGACTCTTCTTACCAGAAAACAACTCTTGCTCGTAGGACCAAAAACTGTCTGTGACTCAACTCCATTTAGGACTAGGAAACAAACGTGAGCTTGCCTTACAAGAAACACACTCTGCTTTATAGAAAAGAGGACTCTTCTACTCTACTGTGTTTCCTATAGGGCCAGAACAGTGAGCTTGCTCAGAACATAATAACTGTGCTTCCTAAAAACACGGGCCATATCTAGTTCATCTCTGCTTAGGAAACAGACAAGAACAGTAGCTCCTCTTCAGTCCGATACACTGTACTTGCTGGGAACAGACGCGAGTGCTATTTGCACTGTGTATGGCAAAGGGAGCGCAATAGTGACTTTCCTTACCAGAAAACAACTCTTGCTCGTAGGACCAGAAACTGCATGTGATTCAACTCCATTTAGGACTGGGAAACAAACGATAGCTTGCCTTACAAAAAACACACTCTGCTTTTGAGAAAAGAGCACTCTTCTACTCTACTGTGTTTCCTTTTGGGTCCGAACAGTGAGCTTGCTCAGAACAAAAGAACTGTGCTTCCTACACACACGGCCATATCTAGTTCAATTCTGCTTAGGAACCTGACAAGAACAATAGATCCTCTTCAGTCCAATTCACTGTAGTTGCTGCGAACAGATGCCAGTGCTATTTGTCCTGTATATGGCAATTGCAGCGCAATAGTGAATCTTCTTACCAGAAAACAACTCTTGCTCATAGGACCAAAAACTGCATGTGATTCAAATCCATTTAGGACTGGGAAACAAACGCGAGCTCGCCTAACAAGAAACACACTCTGCTTTAAAGAAAAGAGCACTCTTCTACTCTACTGTTTTTCCTGTAGGGCCAGAACAGTGAGTTTGCTCAGAACATAATAACTGTGCTCTGCTTAGGAAACTGACAAGAACTGTAGCTCCTCTTCACTCCTATACACTGTACTTGCTGTGAACAGACGCGAGTGCTATTTGCACTGTGTATGGCAAAGGGAGCACAATAGTGACTTTCCTTACCAGAAAACAACTCTTGCTCGTAGGACCAGAAACTGCATGTGATTCAACTCCATTTAGGACTGGGAAACAAACGATAGCTTGCATTACAAAAAACACACTCTGCTTTTGAGAAAAGAGCACTCTTCTACTCTACTGTGTTTCCTTTTGGGTCCGAACAGTGAGCTTGCTCAGAACAAAAGAACTGTGCTTCCTACACACACGGCCATATCTAGTTCAATTCTGCGTAGGAACCTGACAAGAACAGTAGATCCTCTTCAGTCCAATACACTGTAGTTGCTGCGAACAGATGCCAGTGCTATTTGTCCTGTATATGGCAATGGCAGCGCAATAGTGAATCTTCTTACCAGAAAACAACTCTTGCTCATAGGACCAAAAACTGCATGTGATTCAAATCCATTTAGGACTGGGAAACAAACGCGAGCTCGCCTAAAAAGAAACACACTCTGCTTTAAAGAAAAGAGCACTCTTCTACTCTACTGTTTTTCCTGTAGGGCCAGAACAGTGAGTTTGCTCAGAACATAATAACTGTGCTTCCTAAACACACGGGCCATATCTAGTTCAACTCTGCTTAGGAAACTGACAAGAACTGTAGCTCCTCTTCACTCCTATACACTGTACTTGCTGTGAACAGACGCGAGTGCTATTTGCACTGTGTATGGCAAAGGGAGCACAATAGTGACTTTCCTTACCAGAAAACAACTCTTGCTCGTAGGACCAGAAACTGCATGTGATTCAACTCCATTTAGGACTGGGAAACAAACGATAGCTTGCATTACAAAAAACACACTCTGCTTTTGAGAAAAGAGCACTCTTCTACTCTACTGTGTTTCCTTTTGGGTCCGAACAGTGAGCTTGCTCAGAACAAAAGAACTGTGCTTCCTACACACACGGCCATATCTAGTTCAATTCTACTTAGGAACCTGACAAGAACAGTAGATCCTGTTCAGTCCAATACACTGTACTTGCTGCGAACAGACGCCTGTACTATTTGTCCTGTGTATGGAAATGGCAGCACAATAGTGTCTATTCTTACCATAAAACAACTCTTGCTCGTAGGACAGAAACTGCATGTGATTCCACTCCATTTAGGACTGGGAAACAAACGCTAGCTCGCCTTACAAGAAACACACTCTGCTTTAGAGAAAAGAGCACTCTTCTACTCTACTGTGTTTTCTATGGGGTCCAAACAGTGAGCTTGCTCAGAACAAAAGTACTGTGCTTCCTACACACAAGGACCATATGTAGTTCAACTCTGCTTAGGAAACTGACAAGAACGGGTAGCTCCTATTCAGTCCAATACACTGTACTTGCTGGGAAAAGACGCGAGTGCTATTTGCACTGTGTATGGAAATGGGAGCGCAATAGTGACTTTCCTTACCAGAAAACAACTCTTGTTCGTAGGACCAGAAACTGCATGTGATTCAACTCCATTTAGGACCAGGAAACAAACGCTAGCTCGCCTTACAAGAAACACACTCTGCTTTTGAGAAAAGAGCACTCTTCTACTCTACTGTGTTTCCTATAGGGCCAGAACTGTGAGCTTGCTCAGAACATAAGAACTGTGCTTTCTACACACACGGTCCTTATCTAGTTCAACTCTGCTTAGGAAACTGACAAGAACAGTAGCTCCTCTTCAGTCCGATACACTGTACTTGCTGGGAACAGACGCGAGTGCTATTTGCACTGTGTATGGCATTCGGAGCGCAATAGTTACTTTCCTTACCAGAAAACAACTCTTGCTCGTAGGACCAGAAATTGCATGTGATTCAACTGCATTTAGGACTGGGAAACAAACGCTAGCTCGCCTTACAATAAACACACTCTGCTTTTGAGAAAAGAGCACTCTTCTACTCTACTGTGTTTCCTAGGGCTCCGAAAAGTGATCTTGCTCAGAACAAAAGCACTGTGCTTCCTACACACACGGCCATATCTAGTTCAATTCTGCTTAGGAACCTGACAAGAACAGTAGATTCTCTTCAGTCCAATACACTGTACTTGCTGGGAACAGACGCCAGTGCTATTTGTCCTGTGTATGGCAATGGCAGTGCAATAGTGTCTATTCTTACCATAAAACAACTCTTGCTCGTAGAACCAGAAACTGCATGTGATTCCACTCCATTTAGGACTGGGAAAGAAACGCTAGCTCGCCTTACAAGAAACACACTCTGCTTTTGAGAAAAGAGCACTCTTCTACTCTATGGTGTTTCCTATGGGGTCCAAACAGTGAGCTTGCTCAGAACAAAAGAACTGTGCTTCCTACACACATGGACCATATCTAGTTCAACTCTGCTTAGGAAACTGACAAGAGCAGTAGCTCCTCTTCAGTCCAATACACTGTACTTGCTGGGAACAGACGCGAGTGCTATTTGCACTGTGTATGGCATTTGGAGCGCAATAGTGACTCTTCTTACCAGAAAACAACTCTTGCTCGTAGGACCAAAAACTGTCTGTGACTCAACTCCATTTAGGACTGGGAAACAAACGCGAGCTCGCCTTACAAGAAACACACTCTGCTTTAGAGAAAAGAGCACTCTTCTACTCTACTGTGTTTCCTATAGGGCCAGAAAAGTGAGCTTGCTCAGAACAAAAGAACTGTGCTTCCTACACACACGGGCTATATCTAGTTCAACTCTGCTTAGGAAACTGACAAGAACAGTAGCTCCTCTTCAGTCCGATACACTGTACTTGCTGAGAACAGATGCGAGTGCTATTTGCACTGTGAATGGCAATTGGAGCACAATAGTGACTCGTCTTACCAGAAAACAACTCTTGCTCGTAGGACAAAAAACTGCATGTGACTCAACTCCATTTAGGACTGGGAAACAAACTCTAGCTCGCCTTACAAGAAACACACTCTGCTTTTGAGAAAAGAGCAGTATTCTACTCTAATGTGTTTCCTATAGGGCCAGAACATTGAGCTTGCTCAGAAAAAAAGAACTGTGCTTCCTACACACACGGGCAATATCTAGTTTAACTCTGCTTAGGAAACTGACAAGAACAGTAGCTCCTCTTCAGTCCAATACACTGTACTTGCTGGGAACAGATGCCAGTGCTATTTGCACTGTGTATGGCAATGGGAGCGCAATAGTAACTTTCCTTACCAGAAAACAACTCTTGCTTGTAGGACCAGAAACTGCATGTGATTCAACTCCATTTAGGACTGGGAAACAAACGCTAGCTTGCCTTACAAGAAACACACTCTGCTTTAGAGAAAAGAGCACTCTTCTACTCTACTGTGTTTCCTATGGGGTCCAAACAGAGAGCTTGCTCAGAACAAAAGAACTGTGCTTCCTACACACACGGACCATATGTAGTTCAACTCTGCTTAGGAAACTGACAAGAACAGTAGCTCCTCTTCAGTCCAATACACTGTACTTGCTGGAAACAAACGGGAGTGCTATTTGCACTGTGTATGGCAATGAGAGCGCAATAGTGACTTTCCTTACCAGAAAACAACTCTTGCTCGTAGGACAAAAAATTGCATGTGACTCAACTCCATTTAGGACTGGGAAAGAAACGCTAGCTCGCCTTACAAGAAACACACTCTGCTTTTGAGAAAAGAGCAGTATTCTACTCTAATGTTTTTCCTACGGCGTCCAAACAGTGAGCTTGCTCAGAACAAAAGAACTGTGCTTCCTACACACACGGACCATATGTAGTTCAACTCTGCTTAGGACTCACAAGAACAGTATCTCCTCTTCAGTCCAATACACTGTACTTTCTGGGAACAGACGCGAGTGCTATTTGCACTGTGTATGGCAATGAGATCGCAATAGTGACTTTCCTTACCAGAAAACAACTCTTGCTCGTAGGACAAGAAACTGCATGTGATTCAACGCCATTTAGGACTGGCAAACAAATGCTAGCTTGCCTTACATGAAACACTCTCTGCTTTTGAGAAAAGAGCACTCTTCTACTCTACTGTGTTTCCTATGGGGTCCAAACAGTGAGCTTGCTCAGAACAAAGAACTGTGCTTCCTACACACATGGACCATATCTAGTTCAACTCTTCTTAGGACACTGACAAGAACAGTAGCTCCTCTTAAGTACGATACACTGTACTTGCTGGGAAGAGACGCAAGTGCTATTTGCACTGTGTATGGCAATGGGAGCGCAATAGTGACTTTCCTTACCAGAAAACAACTCTTGCTCGTAGGACCAGAAACTGCATGTGATTCAACTCCATTTAGGACTGGGAAACAAATGCTAGCTCGCCTTACATGAAACACTCTCTGCTTTTGAGAAAAGAGCACTCTTCTACTCTACTGTGTTTCCTATGGTGTCCAAACAGTGAGCTTGCTCAGAACAAAGAACTGTGCTTCCTACACACATGGACCATATCTAGTTCAACTCTGCTTACGAAACTGACAAGAACAGTAGCTCCTCTTCAGTCTGATACACTGTACTTGCTGGGAACAGACGCGAGTGCTATTTGCACTGTGTATGGCAAAGGGAGCACAATAGTGACTTTCCTTACCAGAAAACAACTCTTGATCGTAGGACCAGAAACTGCATGTGATTCAACTCCATTTAGGACTGGGAAACAAATGATAGCTTGCCTTACAAAAAACACACTGTGCTTTTGAGAAAAGAGCACTCTTCTACTCTACTGTGTTTCCTATGGGGTTTGAACAGTGAGCTTGCTCAGAACAAGAGAACTGTGCTTCCTACACACACGGCCATATCTAGTTCAATTCTGCTTAGGAACCTGAGAAGAACAGTAGATCTTCTTCAGTCCAATACACTGTAGTTGCTGCGAACAGACGCCAGTGCTATTGGTCCTGTGTGTGGCAATGTCAGCACAATAGTGACTATTTTTACCATAAAACAACTCTTGCTCGTAGGACAGACACTGCATGTGATTCCACTCCATTTAGGACTGGGAAACAAACGCTAGCTCGCCTTACAAGAAACACACTCTGCTTTAGAGAAAAGAGCACTCTTCTACTCTACTGTGTTTCCTATGGCTTCCAAACAGTGAGCTTGCTCAGAACAAAAGTACTGTGCTTCCTACACACAAGGACCATATGTAGTTCAACTCTGCTTAGGAAACTGACAAGAACGGGTAGCTCCTATTCAGTCCAATACACTGTACTTGCTGGGAAAAGACGCGAGTGCTATTTGCACTGTGTATGGAAATGGGAGCGCAATAGTGACTTTCCTTACCAGAAAACAACTCTTGTTCGTAGGACCAGAAACTGCATGTGATTCAACTCCATTTAGGACCAGGAAACAAACGCTAGCTCGCCTTACAAGAAACACACTCTGCTTTTGAGAAAAGAGCACTCTTCTACTCTACTGTGTTTCCTATAGGGCCAGAACAGTGAGCTTGCTCAGAACATAAGAACTGTGCTTTCTACACACACGGTCCTTATCTAGTTCAACTCTGCTTAGGAAACTGACAAGAACAGTAGCTCCTCTTCAGTCCGATACACTGTACTTGCTGGGAACAGACGCGAGTGCTATTTGCACTGTGTATGGCAATCGGAGCGCAATAGTTACTTTCCTTACCAGAAAACAACTCTTGCTCGTAGGACCAGAAATTGCATGTGATTCAACTGCATTTAGGACTGGGAAACAAAGGCTAGCTCGCCTTACAATAAACACACTCTGCTTTTGAGAAAAGAGCACTCTTCTACTCTACTGTGTTTCCTAGGGCTCCGAAAAGTGATCTTGCTCAGAACAAAAGCACTGTGCTTCCTACACACACGGCCATATCTAGTTCAATTCTGCTTAGGAACCTGACAAGTACAGTAGATTCTCTTCAGTCCAATACACTGTACTTGCTGGGAACAGACGCCAGTGCTATTTGTCCTGTGTATGGCAATGGCAGCGCAATAGTGTCTATTCTTACCATAAAACAACTCTTGCTCGTAGAACCAGAAACTGCATGTGATTCCACTCCATTTAGGACTGGGAAAGAAACGCTAGCTTGCCTTACAAGAAACACACTCTGCTTTTGAGAAAAGAGCACTCTTCTACTCTATGGTGTTTCCTATGGGGTCCAAACAGTGAGCTTGCTCAGAACAAAAGAACTGTGCTTCCCACACACATGGACCATATCTAGTTCAACTCTGCTTAGGAAACTGACAAGAGCAGTAGCTCCTCTTCAGTCCAATACACTGTACTTGCTGGGAACAGACGCGAGTGCTATTTGCACTGTGTATGGCATTTGGAGCGCAATAGTGACTCTTCTTACCAGAAAACAACTCTTGCTCGTAGGACCAAAAACTGTCTGTGACTCAACTCCATTTAGGACTGGGAAACAAACGCGAGCTCGCCTTACAAGAAACACACTCTGCTTTAGAGAAAAGAGCACTCTTCTACTCTACTGTGTTTCCTATAGGGCCAGAAAAGTGAGCTTGCTCAGAACAAAAGAACTGTGCTTCCTACACACACGGGCCATATCTAGTTCAACTCTGCTTAGGAAACTGACAAGAACAGTAGCTCCTCTTCAGTCCGATACACTGTACTTGCTGAGAACAGATGCGAGTGCTATTTGCACTGTGAATGGCAATTGGAGCACAATAGTGACTCGTCTTACCAGAAAACAACTCTTGCTCGTAGGACAAAAAACTGCATGTGACTCAACTCCATTTAGGACTGGGAAACAAACTCTAGCTCGCCTTACAAGAAACACACTCTGCTTTTGAGAAAAGAGCAGTATTCTACTCTAATGTGTTTCCTATAGGGCCAGAACATTGAGCTTGCTCAGAAAAAAAGAACTGTGCTTCCTACACACACGGGCAATATCTAGTTTAACTCTGCTTAGGAAACTGACAAGAACAGTAGCTCCTCTTCAGTCCAATACACTGTACTTGCTGGGAACAGATGCCAGTGCTATTTGCACTGTGTATGGCAATGGGAGCGCAATAGTAACTTTCCTTACCAGAAAACAACTCTTGCTTGTAGGACCAGAAACTGCATGTGATTCAACTCCATTTAGGACTGGGAAACAAACGCTAGCTTGCCTTACAAGAAACACACTCTGCTTTAGAGAAAAGAGCACTCTTCTACTCTACTGTGTTTCCTATGGGGTCCAAACAGAGAGCTTGCTCAGAACAAAAGAACTGTGCTTCCTACACACACGGACCATATGTAGTTCAACTCTGCTTAGGAAACTGACAAGAACAGTAGCTCCTCTTCAGTCCAATACACTGTACTTGCTGGGAACAAACGGGAGTGCTATTTGCACTGTGTATGGATTGAGAGCGCAATAGTGACTTTCCTTACCAGAAAACAAATCTTGCTCGTAGGACAAAAAATTGCATGTGACTCAACTCCATTTAGGACTGGGAAACAAACTCTAGCTCGCCTTACAAGAAACACACTCTGCTTTTGAGAAAAGAGCAGTATTCTACTCTAATGTTTTTCCTTTGGGTTCCAAACAGTGAGCTTGCTCAGAACAAAAGAACTGTGCTTCCTACACACACGGACCATATGTAGTTCAACTCTGCTTAGGAAACTCACAAGAACAGTATCTCCTCTTCAGTCCAATACACTGTACTTTCTGGGAACAGACGCGAGTGCTATTTGCACTGTGTATGGCAATGAGATCGCAATAGTGACTTTCCTTACCAGAAAACAACTCTTGCTCGTAGGACCAGAAACTGCATGTGATTCAACACCATTTAGGACTGGCAAACAAATGCTAGCTCGCCTTACAAGAAACGCATTCTGCTTTTGAGAAAAGAGCACTCTTCTACTCTACTGTGTTTCCTATGGGGTCCAAAGAGTGACCTTGCTCAGAACAAAAGAACTGTGCTTTTTACACACATGGACCATATCTAGCTCAACTCTGCTTATGAAACTGACAAGAACAGCAGCTCCTCTTCAGTCCAATACACTGTAATTGCTGGGAACAGACGCGAGTGCTATTTGCCCTGTGTATGGCAATGACATCGCAATAGTGACTTTTTTTACCAGAAAACAAATCTTGCTCGTAGGAACACAAACTGAATGTGATTCAACGCCATTTAGGACTGGCAAACAAATGCTAGCTCGCCTTACATGAAACACTCTCTGCTTTTGAGAAAAGAGCACTCTTCTACTCTACTGTGTTTCCTATGGGGTCCAAACAGTGAGCTTGCTCAGAACAAAGAACTGTGCTTCCTACACACATGGACCATATCTAGTTCAACTCTGCTTAGGAAACTGACAAGAACAGTAGCTCCTCTTCAGTACGATACACTGTACTTGCTGGGAAGAGACGCAAGTGCTATTTGCACTGTGTATGGCAATGGGAGCGCAATAGTGACTTTCCTTACCAGAAAACAACTCTTGCTCGTAGGACCAGAAACTGCATGTGATTCAACTCCGTTTAGGACTGGGAAACAAATGCTAGCTCGCCTTACATGAAACACTCTCTGCTTTTGAGAAAAGAGCACTCTTCTACTCTACTGTGTTTCCTATGGTGTCCAAACAGTGAGCTTGCTCAGAACAAAGAACTGTGCTTCCTACACACATGGACCATATCTATTTCAACTCTGCTTAGGAAACTGACAAGAACAGTAGCTCCTCTTCAGTCTGATACACTGTACTTGCTGGGAACAGACGCGAGTGCTATTTGCACTGTGTATGGCAAAGGGAGCACAATAGTGACTTTCCTTACAAGAAAACAACTCTTGATCGTAGGACCAGAAACTGCATGTGATTCAACTCCATTTAGGACTGGGAAACAAATGATAGCTTGCCTTACAAAAAACACACTGTGCTTTTGAGAAAAGAGCACTCTTCTACTCTACTGTGTTTCCTATGGGGTTCGAACAGTGAGCTTGCTCAGAACAAGAGAACTGTGCTTCCTACACACACGGCCATATCTAGTTCAATTCTGCTTAGGAACCTGACAAGAACAGTAGATCTTCTTCAGTCCAATACACTGTACTTGCTGCGAACAGACGCCAGTGCTATTGGTCCTGTGTGTGGCAATGTCAGCACAATAGTGACTATTTTTACCATAAAACAACTCTTGCTCGTAGGACAGAAACTGCATGTGATTCCACTCCATTTAGGACTGGGAAACAAACGCTAGCTCGCCTTACAAGAAACACACTCTGCTTTAGAGAAAAGAGCACTCTTCTACTCTACTGTGTTTTCTATGGGGTCCAAACAGTGAGCTTGCTCAGAACAAAAGTACTGTGCTTCCTACACACAAGGACCATATGTAGTTCAACTCTGCTTAGGAAACTGACAAGAACGGGTAGCTCCTATTCAGTCCAATACACTGTACTTGCTGGGAAAAGACGCGAGTGCTATTTGCACTGTGTATGGAAATGGGAGCGCAATAGTGACTTTCCTTACCAGAAAACAACTCTTGTTCGTAGGACCAGAAACTGCATGTGATTCAACTCCATTTAGGACCAGGAAACAAACGCTAGCTCGCCTTACAAGAAACACACTCTGCTTTTGAGAAAAGAGCACTCTTCTACTCTACTGTGTTTCCTATAGGGCCAGAACAGTGAGCTTGCTCAGAACATAAGAACTGTGCTTTCTACACACACGGTCCTTATCTAGTTCAACTCTGCTTAGGAAACTGACAAGAACAGTAGCTCCTCTTCAGTCCGATACACTGTACTTGCTGGGAACAGACGCGAGTGCTATTTGCACTGTGTATGGCAATCGGAGCGCAATAGTTACTTTCCTTACCAGAAAACAACTCTTGCTCATAGGACCAGAAATTGCATGTGATTCAACTGCATTTAGGACTGGGAAACAAACGCTAGCTCGCCTTACAATAAACACACTCTGCTTTTGAGAAAAGAGCACTCTTCTACTCTACTGTGTTTCCTAGGGCTCCGAAAAGTGATCTTGCTCAGAACAAAAGCACTGTGCTTCCTACACACACGGCCATATCTAGTTCAATTCTGCTTAGGATCCTGACAAGAACAGTAGATTCTCTTCAGTCCAATACACTGTACTTGCTGGGAACAGACGCCAGTGCTATTTGTCCTGTGTATGGCAATGGCAGCGCAATAGTGTCTATTCTTACCATAAAACAACTCTTGCTCGTAGAACCAGAAACTGCATGTGATTCCACTCCATTTAGGACTGGGAAAGAAACGCTAGCTCGCCTTACAAGAAACACACTCTGCTTTTGAGAAAAGAGCACTCTTCTACTCTATGGTGTTTCCTATGGGGTCCAAACAGTGAGCTTGCTCAGAACAAAAGAACTGTGCTTCCTACACACATGGACCATATCTAGTTCAACTCTGCTTAGGAAACTGACAAGAGCAGTAGCTCCTCTTCAGTCCAATACACTGTACTTGCTGGGAACAGACGCGAGTGCTATTTGCACTGTGTATGGCATTTGGAGCGCAATAGTGACTCTTCTTACCAGAAAACAACTCTTGCTCGTAGGACCAAAAACTGTCTGTGACTCAACTCCATTTAGGACTGGGAAACAAACGCGAGCTCGCCTTACAAGAAACACACTCTGCTTTAGAGAAAAGAGCACTCTTCTACTCTACTGTGTTTCCTATAGGGCCAGAAAAGTGAGCTTGCTCAGAACAAAAGAACTGTGCTTCCTACACACACGGGCCATATCTAGTTCAACTCTGCTTAGGAAACTGACAAGAACAGTAGCTCCTCTTCAGTCCGATACACTGTACTTGCTGAGAACAGATGCGAGTGCTATTTGCACTGTGAATGGCAATTGGAGCACAATAGTGACTCGTCTTACCAGAAAACAACTCTTGCTCGTAGGACAAAAAACTGCATGTGACTCAACTCCATTTAGGACTTGGAAACAAACTCTAGCTCGCCTTACAAGAAACACACTCTGCTTTTGAGAAAAGAGCAGTATTCTACTCTAATGTGTTTCCTATAGGGCCAGAACATTGAGCTTGCTCAGAAAAAAAGAACTGTGCTTCCTACACACACGGGCAATATCTAGTTCAACTCTGCTTAGGAAACTGACAAGAACAGTAGCTCCTCTTCAGTCCAATACACTGTACTTGCTGGGAACAGATGCCAGTGCTATTTGCACTGTGTATGGCAATGGGAGCGCAATAGTAACTTTCCTTACCAGAAAACAACTCTTGCTTGTAGGACCAGAAACTGCATGTGATTCAACTCCATTTAGGACTGGGAAACAAACTCTAGCTCGCCTTACAAGAAACACACTCTGCTTTTGAGAAAAGAGCAGTATTCTACTCTAATGTTTTTCCTATGGGGTCCAAACAGTGAGCTTGCTCAGAACAAAAGAACTGTGCTTCCTACACACACGGACCATATGTAGTTCAACTCTGCTTAGGAAACTCACAAGAACAGTATCTCCTCTTCAGTCCAATACACTGTACTTGCTGGGAAGAGACGCGAGTGCTATTTGCACTGTGTATGGCATTTGGAGCGCAATAGTGACTTTCCTTACCAGAAAACAACTCTTGCTCGTAGGACCAGAAACTGCATGTGATTCAACGCCATTTAGGACTGGGAAACAAATGCTAGCTCGCCTTACAAGAAACGCATTCTGCTTTTGAGAAAAGAGCACTCTTCTACTCTACTGTGTTTCCTATGGGGTCCAAAGAGTGAACTTGCTCAGAACAAAAGAACTCTGCTTCCTACACACAAGGACCATATGTAGTTCAACTCTGCTTAGGAAACTGACAAGAACAGTAGCTCCTATTCAGTCCAATACACTGTACTTGCTGGGAAAAGACGCGAGTGCTATTTGCCCTGTGTATGGCAGTGGGAGCGCAATAGTGACTTTCCTTACCAGAAAACAACTCTTGTTCGTAGGACCAGAAACTGCATGTGATTCAACTCCATTTAGGACTGGGAAACAAACGCTAGCTCGCCTTACAAGAAACACATTCTGCTTTTGAGAAAAGAGCGCTCTTCTACTCTACTGTGTTTCCTATGGCGTCCAAACAGTGAGCTTGCTCAGAACAAAAGAACTGTGCTTCCTACACACAAGGAACATATGTAGTTCAACTCTGCTTAGGAAACTGACAAGAACAGTAGCTCCTATTCAGTCCAATACACTGTACTTGCTGGGAAGAGACGCGAGTGCTATTTGCACTGTGTATGGCATTTGGAGCGCAATAGTGACTCTTCTTACCAGAAAACAACTCTTGCTCGTAGGACCAAAAACTGTCTGTGACTCAACTCCAATTAGGACTGGGAAACAAACGTGAGCTCGCCTTACAAGAAACACACTCTGCTTTAGAGAAAAGAGCACTCTTCTACTCTCCTCTGTTTCCTATAGGGCCAGAACAGTGAGCTTGCGCAGAACAAAAGAACTGTGCTTCCTACACACACGGGCCATATCTAGTTCAACTCTGCTTAGGAAACTGACAAGAACAGTAGCTCCTCTTCAGTCCGATACACTGTACTTGCTGAGAACAGACGCGAGTGCTATTTGAACTGTGAATGGCAATTGGAGCACAATAGTGACTCGTCTTACCAGAAAACAACTCTTGCTCGTAGGACAAAAAACTGCATGTGACTCAACTCCATTTACGACTATGAAACAAACTCTAGCTCGCCTTACAAGAAACACACTCTGCTTTTGAGAAAAGAGCACTCTTCTACTCTACTGTGTTTCCTCTAGGGCCAGAACAGTGAGCTTGCTCAGAACAAATGAACTGTGCTTCCTAGACACACGGGCCATATCTAGTTCAACTCTGCTTAGGAAACTGAGAAGAACAGTAGCTCCTCTTCAGTCCAATACACTGTACTTGCTGGGAACAGATGCCAGTGCTATTTGCACTGTGTATGGCAATGGGAGCACAATAGTGACTTTCCTTACCAGAAAACAACTCTTGCTCGTAGGGCCAGAACCTGCATGTGATTCAACTCCATTTAGGACTGGGAAACAAACGCTAGCTCGCCTTACAAGAAACACACTCTGCTTTAGAGAAAAGAGCACTCTTCTACTCTACTGTGTTTTCCATTGGGTCCAAACAGTGAGCTTGCTCAGAACAAAAGAACTATGCTTCCTACACACACGGACCATATGTAGTTCAACTCTGCTTAGGAAACTGACAAGAACAGTAGCTCCTCTTCAGTCCGATACACTGTACTTGCTGGGAACAGACGCGAGTGCTATTTGCACTGTGTATGGCATTTGGAGCGCAATAGTGACTCTACTTACCAGAAAACAACTCTTGCTCATAGGACCAAAAACTGTCTGTGACTCAACTCCATTTAGGACTAGGAAACAAACGTGAGCTTGCCTTACAAGAAACACACTCTGCTTTATAGAAAAGAGCACTCTTCTACTCTACTGTGTTTCCTATAGGGCCAGAACAGTGAGCTTGCTCAGAACATAATAACTGTGCTTCCTAAAAACACGGGCCATATCTAGTTCAACTCTGCTTAGGAAACAGACAAGAACAGTAGCTCCTCTTCAGTCCGATACACTGTACTTGCTGGGAACAGATGCGAGTGCTATTTGCACTGTGTATGCCAAAGGGAGCGCAATAGTGACTTTCCTTACCAGAAAACAACTCTTGCTCGTAGGACCAGAAACTGCATGTGATTCAACTCCATTTAGGACTGGGAAACAAACGATAGCTTGCCTTACAAAAAACACACTCTGCTTTTGAGAAAAGAGCACTCTTCTACTCTACTGTGTTTCCTTTTGGGTCCGAACAGTGAGCTTGCTCAGAACAAAAGAACTGTGCTTCCTACACACACGGCCATATCTAGTTCAATTCTGCTTAGGAACCTGACAAGAACAGTAGATCCTCTTCAGTCCAATACACTGTAGTTGCTGCGAACAGATGCCAGTGCTATTTGTCCTGTATATGGCAATGGCAGCGCAATAGTGAATCTTCTTACCAGAAAACAACTCTTGCTCATAGGACCAAAAACTGCATGTGATTCAAATCCATTTAGGACTGGGAAACAAACGCGAGCTCGCCTAACAAGAAACACACTCTGCTTTAAAGAAAAGAGCACTCTTCTACTCTACTGTTTTTCCTGTAGGGCCAGAACAGTGAGTTTGCTCAGAACATAATAACTGTGCTTCCTAAACACACGGGCCATATCTAGTTCAACTCTGCTTAGGAAACTGACAAGAACTGTAGCTCCTCTTCACTCCGATACACTGTACTTGCTGGGAACAGACGCGAGTGCTATTTGCACTGTGTATGGCAAAGGGAGCACAATAGTGACTTTCCTTACCAGAAAACAACTCTTGCTCATAGGACCAGAAACTGCATGTGATTCAACTCCATTTAGGACTGGGAAACAAACGATAGCTTGCCTTACAAAAAACACACTCTGCTTTTGAGAAAAGGGCACTCTTCTACTCTACTGTGTTTTCTATGGGGTCCAAACAGTGAGCTTGCTCAGAACAAAAGAACTGTGCTTCCTACACACACGGACCATATGTAGTTCAACTCTGCTTAGGAAACTGACAAGAACAGTAGCTCCTCTTCAGTCCGATACACTGTACTTGCTGGGAACAGACGCGAGTGCTATTTGCACTGTGTATGGCAATGGGAGCGCAATAGTGACTTTCCTTACCAGAAAACAACTCTTGCTCGTAGGACCAGAAACTGCATGTGATTCAACTCCCTTTAGGACTGGGAAACAAATGCTAGCTCGCCTTACATGAAACACTCTCTGCTTTTGAGAAAAGAGCACTCTTCTACTCTACTGTGTTTCCTATGGGGTCCAAACAGTGAGCTTGCTCAGAACAAAGAACTGTGCTTCCTACACACATGGACCATATCTAGTTCAACTCTGCTTAGGAAACTGACAAGAACAGTAGCTCCTCTTCAGTCCGATACACTGTACTTTCTGGGAAGAGACGCGAGTGCTATTTGCACTGTGTATGGTAAAGGGAGCACAATAGTGACTTTCCTTACCAGAAAACAACTCTTGATCGTAGGACCAGAAACTGCATGTGATTCAACTCCATTTAGGACTGGGAAACAAATGATAGCTTGCCTTACAAAAAACACACTGTGCTTTTGAGAAAAGAGCACTCTTCTACTCTACTGTGTTTCCTATGGGGTTCAAACAGTGAGCTTGCTCAGAACAAGAGAACTGTGCTTCCTACACACACGGCCATATCTAGTTCAATTCTGCTTAGGAACCTGACAAGAACAGTACATCCTCTTCAGTCCAATACACTGTACTTGCTGCGAACAGACGCCAGTGCTATTGGTCCTGTGTGTGGCAATGTCAGCACAATAGTGACTATTTTTACCATAAAACAACTCTTGCTCGTAGGAGAGAAACTGCATGTGATTCCACTCCATTTAGGACTGGGAAACAAACGCTAGCTCGCCTTACCAGAAACACACTCTGCTTTAGAGAAAAGAGCACTCTTCTACTCTACTGTGTTTCCTATGGGGTCCAAAGAGTGAGCTTGCTCAGAACAAAAGAACTCTGCTTCCTACACCCAAGGACCATATGTAGTTCAACTCTGCTTAGGAAACTGACAAGAACAGTAGCTCCTATTCAGTCCAATACACTGTACTTGCTGGGAAAAGACGCGAGTGCGATTTGCCCTGTGTATGGCAGTGGGAGCGCAATAGTGACTTTCCTTACCAGAAAATAACTCTTGTTCGTAGGACCAGAAACTGCATGTGATTCAACTCCATTTAGGACTGGGAAACAAACGCTAGCTCGCCTTACAAGAAACACACTCTGCTTTAGAGAAAAGAGCGCTCTTCTACTCTACTGTGTTTCCTATGGCGTCCAAACAGTGAGCTTGCTCAGAACAAAAGAACTGTGCTTCCTACACACAAGGAACATATGTAGTTCAACTCTGCTTAGGAAACTGACAAGAACAGTAGCTCCTATTCAGTCCAATACACTGTACTTGCTGGGAAGAGACGCGAGTGCTATTTGCACTGTGTATGGCATTTGGAGCGCAATAGTGACTCTTCTTACCAGAAAACAACTCTTGCTCGTAGGACCAAAAACTGTCTGTGACTCAACTCCAATTAGGACTGGGAAACAAACGCTAGCTCGCCTTACAAGAAACACACTCTGCTTTAGAGAAAAGAGCACTCTTCTACTCTACTGTGTTTCCTATAGGGCCAGAACAGTGAGCTTGCTCAGAACAAAAGAACTGTGCTTCCTACACACACGGGCCATATCTAGTTCAACTCTGCTTAGGAAACTGACAAGAACAGTAGCTCCTCTTCAGTCCGATACACTGTACTTGCTGAGAACAGACGCGAGTGCTATTTGAACTGTGAATGGCAATTGGAGCACAATAGTGACTCGTCTTACCAGAAAACAACTCTTGCTCGTAGGACAAAAAACTGCATGTGACTCAACTCCATTTAGGACTGGGAAACAAACTCTAGCTCGCCTTACAAGAAACACACTCTGCTTTTGAGAAAAGAGCACTCTTCTACTCTACTGTGTTTCCTATAGGGCCAGAACAGTGAGCTTGCTCAGAACAAATGAACTGTGCTTCCTAGACACACGGGCCATATCTAGTTCAACTCTGCTTAGGAAACTGAGAAGAACAGCAGCTCCTCTTCAGTCCAATACACTGTACTTGCTGGGAACAGATGCCAGTGCTATTTGCACTGTGTATGGCAATGGGAGCGCAATAGTGACTTTCCTTACCAGAAAACAACTCTTGCTCGTAGGACCAGAAACTGCATGTGATTCAACTCCCTTTAGGACTGGGAAACAAATGCTAGCTCGCCTTACATGAAACACTCTCTGCTTTTGAGAAAAGAGCACTCTTCTACTCTACTGTGTTTCCTATGGGGTCCAAACAGTGAGCTTGCTCAGAACAAAGAACTGTGCTTCCTACACACATGGAACATATCTAGTTCAACTCTGCTTAGGAAACTGACAAGAACAGTAGCTCCTCTTCAGTCCGATACACTGTACTTTCTGGGAAGAGACGCGAGTGCTATTTGCACTGTGTATGGCAAAGGGAGCACAATAGTGACTTTCCTTACCAGAAAACAACTCTTGATCGTAGGACCAGAAACTGCATGTGATTCAACTCCATTTAGGACTGGGAAACAAATGATAGCTTGCCTTACAAAAAACACACTGTGCTTTTGAGAAAAGAGCACTCTTCTACTCTACTGTGTTTCCTATGGGGTTCAAACAGTGAGCTTGCTCAGAACAAAAGAACTGTGCTTCCTACACACACGGACCATATGTAGTTCAACTCTGCTTAGGAAACTGACAAGAACAGTAGCTCCTCGTCAGTCCGATACACTGTACTTGCTGGGAACAGACGCGAGTGCTATTTGCACTGTGTATGGCATTTGGAGCGCAATAGTGACTCTTCTTAACAGAAAACAACTCTTGCTCGTAGGACCAAAAACTGTCTGTGATTCAACTCCATTTAGGACTGGGAAACAAATGATGGCTTGCCTTACAAAAAACACACTCTGCTTTTGAGAAAAGAGCACTCTTCTACTCTACTGTGTTTCCTTTTGGGTCCGAACAGTGAGCTTGCTCAGAACAAAAGAACTGTGCTTCCTACACACACGGCCATAACTAGTTCAATTCTGCTTAGGAACCTGACAAGAACAGTAGATCCTCTTCAGTCCAATACACTGTAGTTGCTGCGAACAGATGCCAGTGCTATTTGTCCTGTATATGGCAATGGCAGCGCAATAGTGAATCTTCTTAACAGAAAATAACTCTTGCTCATAGGACCAAAAACTGCATGTGATTCAAATCCATTTAGGACTGGGAAACAAACGCGAGCTCGCCTAATAAGAAACACACTCTGCTTTAAAGAAAAGAGCACTCTTCTACTCTACTGTTTTTCCTGTAGGGCCAGAACAGTGAGTTTGCTCAGAACATAATAACTGTGCTTCCTAAACACACGGGCCATATCTAGTTCAACTCTGCTTTGGAAACTGACAAGAACTGTAGCTCCTCTTCACTCCGATACACTCTACTTGCTGGGAACAGACGCGAGTGCTATTTGCACTGTGTATGGCAAAGGGAGCACAATAGTGACTTTCCTTACCAGAAAACAAATCTTGCTCGTAGGACCAGAAACTGCGTGTGATTCAACTCCATTTAGGACTGGGAAACAAACGATAGCTTGCCTTACAAAAAACACACTCTGCTTTTGAGAAAACAGCACTCTTCTACTCTACTGTGTTTCCTTTTGGGTCCGAACAGTGAGCTTGCTCAGAACAAAAGAACTGTGCTTCCTACACACACGGCCATATCTAGTTCAATTCTACTTAGGAACGTGACAAGAACAGTAGATCCTGTTCAGTCCAATACACTGTACTTGCTGCGAACAGACGCCAGTACTATTTGTCCTGTGTATGGAAATGGCAGCACAATAGTGTCTATTCTTACCATAAAACAACTCTTGCTCGTAGGACAGAAACTGCATGTGATTCCACTCCATTTAGGACTGGGAAACAAACGCTAGCTCGCCTTACAAGAAACACACTCTGCTTTAGAGAAAAGAGCACTCTTCTACTCTACTGTGTTTCCTATGGCTTCCAAACAGTGAGCTTGCTCAAAACAAAAGTACTGTGCTTCCTACACACAAGGACCATATGTAGTTCAACTCTGCTTAGGAAGCTGACAAGAACAGTAGCTCCTATTCAGTCCAATACACTGTACTTGCTGGAAAAAGACGCCAGTGCTATTTGCACTGTGTATGGCAATGGAAGCGCAATAGTGACTTTCCTTACCAGAAAACAACTCTTGTTCGAAGGACCGGAAACTGCATGTGATTCAACTCCATTTAGGACCAGGAAACAAACGCTAGCTCGCCTTACAAGAAACACACTCTGCTTTGGAGAAAAGAGCACTCTTCTACTCTACTGTGGTTCCTATAGGGCCAGAACAGTGAGCTTGCTCAGAACATAAGAACTGTGCTTTCTACACACACGGTCCTTATCTAGTTCAACTCTGCTTAGGAAACTGACAAGAACAGTAGCTCCTCTTCAGTCCGATACACTGTACTTGCTGGGAACAGACGCGAGTGCTATTTGCACTGTGTATGGCAATGGGAGCGCAATAGTTACTTTCCTTACCAGAAAACAACTCTTGCTCGTAGGACCAGAAATTGCATGTGATTCAACTGCATTTAGGACTGGGAAACAAACGCTATCTCGCCTTACAATAAACACACTCTGCTTTTGAGAAAAGAGCACTCTTCTACTCTACTGTGTTTCCTAGGGGTCCGAAAGTGATCTTGCTCAGAACAAAAGCACTGTGCTTCCTACACACACGGCCATATCTAGTTCAATTCTGCTTAGGAACCTGACAAGAACAGTAGATTATCTTCAGTCCAATACACTGTACTTGCTGGGAACAGACGCCAGTGCTATTTGTCCTGTGTATGGCAATGGCAGCGCAATAGTGTCTATTCTTACCATAAAACAACTCTTGCTCGTAGAACCAGAAACTGCATGTGATTCCACTCCATTTAGGACTGGGAAAGAAACGCTAGCTCGCCTTACAAGAAACACACTCTGCTTTTGAGAAAAGAGCACTCTTCTACTCTATGGTGTTTCCTATGGCGTAAAAACAGAGAGCTTGCTCAGAACAAAAGAACTGTGCTTCCTACACACATGGACCATATCTAGTTCAACTCTGCTTAGGAAACTGACAAGAGCAGTAGCTCCTCTTCAGTCCAATACACTGTACTTGCTCGGAACAGACGCGAGTGCTATTTGCACTGTGTATGGCAATGGGAGCGCAATAGTGACTCTTCTTACCAGAAAACAACTCTTGCTCGTAGGACCAAAAACTGTCTGTGACTCAACTCCATTTAGGACTGGGAAACAAACGCGAGCTCGCCTTACAAGAAACACACTCTGCTTTAGAGAAAAGAGCACTCTTCTACTCTACTGTGTTTCCTATAGGGCCAGAAAAGTGAGCTTGCTCAGAACAAAAGAACTGTGCTTCCTACACACACGGGCCGTATCTAGTTCAACTCTGCTTAGGAAACTGACAAGAACAGTAGCTCCTCTTCAGTCCGATACACTGTACTTGCTGAGAACAGATGCGAGTGCTATTTGCACTGTGAATGGCAATTGGAGCACAATAGTGACTCGTCTTACCAGAAAACAACTCTTGCTCGTAGGACAAAAAACTGCATGTGACTCAACTCCATTTAGGACTGGGAAACAAACTCTACCTTGCCTTACAAGAAACACACTCTGCTTTTGAGAAAAGAGCAGTATTCTACTCTAATGTGTTTCCTATAGAGCCAGAACATTGAGCTTGCTCAGAAAAAAAGAACTGTGCTTCCTACACACACGGGCAATATCTAGTTTAACTCTGCTTAGGAAACTGAGAAGAGCAGTAGCTCCTCTTCAGTCCAATACACTGTACTTGCTGGGAACAGATGCCAGTGCTATTTGCACTGTGTATGGCAATGGGAGCGCAATAGTAACTTTCCTTACCAGAAAACAACTCTTGCTTGTAGGACCAGAAACTGCATGTGATTCAACTCCATTTAGGACTGGGAAACAAACGCTAGCTTGCCTTACAAGAAACACACTCTGCTTTAGAGAAAAGAGCACTCTTCTACTCTACTGTGTTTCCTATGGGGTCCAAACAGAGAGCTTGCTCAGAACAAAAGAACTGTGCTTCCTACACACACGGACCACATGTAGTTCAACTCTGCTTAGGAAACTGACAAGAACAGTAGCTCCTCTTCAGTCCAATACACTGTACATGCTGGGAACAAACGGGAGTGCTATTTGCACTGTGTATGGCAATGAGAGCGCAATAGTGACTTTCCTTACCAGAAAACAACTCTTGCTCATAGGACAAAAAAGTGCATGTGACTCAACTCCATTTAGGTCTGGGAAACAAACGCTAGCTCACCTTACAAGAAACACACTCTGCTTTTGAGAAAAGAGCACTCTTCTACTCTACTGTGTTTCCTATTACGTCCGAACAGTGAGCTTTCTCAGAACAAAAGAACTGTGCTTCCTACACACACAGCCATATCTAGTTCAATTCTGCTTAGGAACCTGACAAGAACAGTAGCTCCTCTTCAGTCCAATACACTGTGCTGCTGGGAACAGAAGCCAGTGCTCTTTGTCCTGTGTATGGCAATGGCAGCGCAATAGTGACTATTCTTATCATAAAACAACTCTTGCTCGTAGGACCAGAAACTGCATGTGATTCAACACCATTTAGGACTGGGAAACAAACGCTAGCTCACCTTACAAGAAACACAATCTGTATTAGAGAAAAGAGCAGTCTTCTTCTCTACTGTGTTTCCTATAGGGCCAGAACAGTGAGCTTGCTCAGAACAAAAGAACTGTGCTTCCTACACACGGGCCATATCTAGTTCAACTCTGCTTAGGAAACTGACAAGAACAGTAGCTCCTCTTCAGTCCGATTCACTGTACTTGCTGGGAACAGACGCGAGTGTTATTTGCACTGTGTATGGCAATGGGAGCACAATAGTGACTTTCCTTACCAGAAAACAACTCTTGCTCGTAGGACCAGAAACTGCATGTGATTCAACTCCGTTTAGGACTGGGAAACAAATGCTAGCTTGCCTTACATGAAACACTCTCTGCTTTTGAGAAAAGAGCACTCTTCTACTCTACTGTGTTTCCTATGGGGTCCAAACAGTGAGCTTGCTCAGAACAAAAGAACTGTGCTTTTTACACACATGGACCATATCTAGCTCAACTCTGCTTATGAAACTGACAAGAACAGCAGCTCCTCTTCAGTCCAATACACTGTAATTGCTGGGAACAGACGCGAGTGCTATTTGCCCTGTGTATGGCAATGACAGCGCAATAGTGACTTTTTTTTACCAGAAAACAACTCTTGCTCGTAGGAACACAAACTGAATGTGATTCAACGCCAATTAGAAATGGCAAACAAATGCTAGCTCGCCTTACAAGAAACACTCTCTGCTTTTTAGAAAAGAGCACTCTTCTACACTACTGTGTTTCCTATGGGGTCCAAACAGTGAGCTTGCTCAGAACAAAAGAACTGTGATTCCTACACACATCGACCATATCTAGTTCAACTCTGCTTAGGAAACTGACAAGAACAGTAGCTCCTCTTCAGGCCAATACACTGTACTTGCGGGGAAGAGACGCGAGTGCTATTTGCACTGTGTATG